>NC_141826.1:27247939-27470439 GCF_982586985.1 Callionymus lyra | reverse complement strand
CTACTCTTTAGACATGTGCTGATAAGACTTTATTTTATGCTAAAAGAAGGAACATATTGGTAATATATATTAAAACTAATAAGACTTTACTTTATGCTAAAAGAAGGAACATATTGGTAATATATATTAAAACTAATAAGACTTTACTTTATGCTAAAAGAAGGAACATATTGGTAATATATATTAAAACTAATAAGACTTTACTTTATGCTAAAAGAAGGAACATATTGGTAATATATATTAAAACTAATAAGACTTTACTCTATGCTAAAAGAAGGAACATATTGGTAATATATATTAAAACTAATAAGACTTTACTTTATGCTAAAAGAAGGAACATATTGGTAATATATATTAAAACTAATAAGACTTTACTTTATGCTAAAAGAAGGAACATATTGGTAATATATATTAAAACTAATAAGACTTTACTTTATGCTAAAAGAAGGAACATATTAGTAATATATATTAAAACTAATAAGACTTTACTTTATGCTAAAAGAAGGAACATATTGGTAATATATATTAAAACTAATAAGACTTTACTTTATGCTAAAAGAAGGAACATATTGGTAATATATATTAAAACTAATAAGACTTTACTTTATGCTAAAAGAAGGAACATATTGGTAATATATATTAAAACTAATAAGACTTTACTTTATGCTAAAAGAAGGAACATATTGGTAATATATATTAAAACTAATAAGACTTTACTTTATGCTAAAAGAAGGAACATATTGGTAATATATATTAAAACTAATAAGACTTTACTTTATGCTAAAAGAAGGAACATATTGGTAATATATATTAAAACTAATAAGACTTTACTTTATGCTAAAAGAAGGAACATATTGGTAATATATATTAAAACTAATAAGACTTTACTCTATGCTAAAAGAAGGAACATATTGGTAATATATATTAAAACTAATAAGACTTTACTTTATGCTAAAAGAAGGAACATATTGGTAATATATATTAAAACTAATAAGACTTTACTTTATGCTAAAAGAAGGAACATATTGGTAATATATATTAAAACTAATAAGACTTTACTTTATGCTAAAAGAAGGAACATATTAGTAATATATATTAAAACTAATAAGACTTTACTTTATGCTAAAAGAAGGAACATATTGGTAATATATATTAAAACTAATAAGACTTTACTTTATGCTAAAAGAAGGAACATATTGGTAATATATATTAAAACTAATAAGACTTTACTTTATGCTAAAAGAAGGAACATATTGGTAATATATATTAAAACTAATAAGACTTTACTTTATGCTAAAAGAAGGAACATATTGGTAATATATATTAAAACTAATAAGACTTTACTTTATGCTAAAAGAAGGAACATATTGGTAATATATATTAAAACTAATAAGACTTTACTTTATGCTAAAAGAAGGAACATATTGGTAATATATATTAAAACTAATAAGACTTTACTTTATGCTTAAAGAAGGAACATATTGGTAATATATATTAAAACTAATAAGACTTTACTTTATGCTTAAAGAAGGAACATATTGGTTATATATATTAAAACTAATAAGACTTTACTTTATGCTAAAAGAAGGAACATATTGGTAATATATATTAAAACTAATAAGACTTTACTTTATGCTAAAAGAAGGAACATATTGGTAATATATATTAAAACTAATAAGACTTTACTTTATGCTAAAAGAAGGAACATATTGGTAATATATATTAAAACTAATATGACTTTACTTTATGCTAAAAGAAGGAACATATTGGTAATATATATTAAAACTAATAAGACTTTACTTTATGCTAAACGAAGGAACATATTGGTAATATATATTAAAACTAATAAGACTTTACTTTATGCTAAAAGAAGGAACATATTGGTAATATATATTAAAACTAATAAGACTTTACTTTATGCTAAAAGAAGGAACATATTGGTAATATATATTAAAAGTAATAAGACTTTACTTTATGCTAAAAGAAGGAACATATTAGTAATATATATTAAAACTAATAAGACTTTACTTTATGCTAAAAGAAGGAACATATTGGTAATATATATTAAAACTAATAAGACTTTACTTTATGCTAAAAGAAGGAACATATTGGTAATATATATTAAAACTAATAAGACTTTACTTTATGCTAAAAGAAGGAACATATTGGTAATATATATTAAAACTAATAAGACTTTACTTTATGCTAAAAGAAGGAACATATTGGTAATATATATTAAAACTAATACGACTTTACTTTATGCTAAAAGAAGGAAAATATTGGTAATATATATTAAAACTAATAAGACTTTACTTTATGCTAAACGAAGGAACATATTGGTAATATATATTAAAACTAATAAGACTTTACTTTATGCTAAAAGAAGGAACATATTGGTAATATATATTAAAACTAATAAGACTTTACTTTATGCTTAAAGAAGGAACATATTGGTAATATATATTAAAACTAATAAGACTTTACTTTATGCTTAAAGAAGGAACATATTGGTTATATATATTAAAACTAATAAGACTTTACTTTATGCTAAAAGAAGGAACATATTGGTAATATATATTAAAACTAATAAGACTTTACTTTATGCTAAACGAAGGAACATATTGGTAATATATATTAAAACTAATAAGACTTTACTTTATGCTAAAAGAAGGAACATATTGGTAATATATATTAAAACTAATAAGACTTTACTTTAAACAAAACCATAATGTGTGTTGTACGATGTGTATCGTACTATACTAGTACTAGTCAGACTAACATGATCGTGTTAAACTAGTATAATCCAGTTGTTGGTTTCAAGTCCATATGTTGTCAATTTAAACTTCTTTATTTTCCATCTCTTGCTTTAGTTCTTCATTTTCATCAACTTGGATTTAAAGTAGATTTATCTTTAACGAAAGTAATTGAGAGATGATTCTGTAGTTTCTAAATATATTTTTCATTATTTTCTTTCCTAAAGGCATCATTTATTTCTGATGTTCTTACATTTTTCTTAATTAATTATTTTTAACTGCTTTATATTTTGTTCATAAAATGATTATAGTTGCCTTAGAACGTTAGAAGCAGCTCTAGAGACATATTTATTATTTCACTTTTTCAATTAATCGATTACATTTTTAATTCAAGTTTCACTTTTCGGTTGGTGTATGTATTGTATTGTATTGTTAAAGTCTTATTTTTTAATTTATTTAGAAACTATTTGTTATTAAAATGATTACTTCTGAAAATATGTTTTAATTTTAACAAGATATTTAATTTTATTTGGTTCTTCATGATGTTTTGATGATTTCCAGCCCATTTGATTGTTAATATATATATAATATGTTCCTTCTTTTAGCATAAAGTAAAGTCTTATTAGTTTTAATATATATTACCAATATGTTCCTTCTTTTAGCATAAAGTAAAGTCTTATTAGTTTTAATATATATTACCAATATGTTCCTTCTTTTAGCATAAAGTAAAGTCTTCTTAGTTTTAATATATATTACCAATGAGTTAAAATACCAGTTGATGGTTCACATTGCAGTAGCATGTACAATATCCATTCTCACACACAGTAACACACCGATGGCAGTAGGCCGCGACCCAGCGTCTCTCTCCCGCTGAGCCTCGTCGGCCACAAACGGTTTGTCTTTTTTTCAAACTTCGATTCCGTCCTGGCGAGCGGTTCTCGAGGTTCTCGGCGCCGAAGTGATTTACGCGGTGAGTTCAACGGTAGCATCGAGGCTTGACATCCAACACACGCTCATTTGCATCCGATCACGTACTTTCTGGTGCGGAGGTAGAGTGTAAATCTGAATTTCCTGGTGGAAGGCAGTTGCTGGGTGGAGTGCCAGGGAGTGTGTGAATTACACCCGTGCATAAAGCTGTCCTTGTGTCCCACTGGCCAAGAGCTGCAGGGAAGCTGGAAATGATCGTAAATTAAGCAGCATTTGGCCGAAGAAATCGCAGGAAATCTGGGATTGAACGGCACATTTGGAATGATCGCCGGCGAACCATGGGAGCGGATCCCGCGACGCTGGTCCGCAGAGGTGGACTCGAGGACGGACGGCGTCTCGGTCTGTCGGCGCCAGAACGTGTCAGACGTCAAAGTCCAAACATGTCCATCTACGCCGCTGATAAACGCCGGGCCCAGCTGATGCTTCCACTAGAGATGAATTATTCACTCGCTTGTCAAATCAATAACGACCCGGTCTTTAGTGGCCCAGTCCCCGCGTGCCCTACTTATCGGTTTTTGGGGTGAGGGGGGAGGACGCATGGTTTTGACAAAAGCCTGTTTCTGTGACAGAAATATAGGTGTTTTTTTTATGATTTACATCCATTGTAGTGACACGCGGCCCCTCGCTGAGGGGAATTGCTGCCATTTGTTCGTCATTTTCGAGGATTGTTTCTGGGAAAATTGCAACTTTGAGCAGAAAAAATAGAATTGAAGTCATTAATACGACACTTTTGTTGAAATGGAATGTTGAAAATTGAAGAGGAGGGAGGGTTGAAGGGCATGTTTGGATGGCACGGCCCACCCTTCGCCCTCCACCCCTCGCCCTCCACCCTTCGCCCTCCACCCTTCGCCCTCCACCCTTCGCCCTCCACCCTTCGCCCTCCACCCCTCGCCCTCCACCCTTCGCCCTCCACCCTTCGCCCTCCACCCCTCGCTCTCCACCCCTCGCTCTCCACCCTTCGCCCTCCACCCTTCGCCCTCCACCCCTCGCCCTCCACCCTTCGCCCTCCACCCTTCGCCCTCCGCCCCTCGCCCTCCACCCTTCGCCCTCCACCCCTCGCCCTCCACCCTTCGCCCTCCACCCCTCGCCCTCCGCCCCTCGCCCTCCACCCTTCGCCCTCCACCCCTCGCCCTCCACCCTTCGCCCTCCACCCCTCGCCCTCCGCCCCTCGCCGTCCACCCCTCGCCCTCCGCCCCTCGCCCTCCACCCTTCGCCCTCCACCCCTCGCCCTCCACCCTTCGCCCTCCACCCCTCGCCCTCCACCCCTCGCCCTCCACCCTTCGCCCTCCACCCCTCGCCCTCCACCCTTCGCCCTCCACCCTTCGCCCTCCACCCCTCGCCCTCCACCCTTCGCCCTCCACCCTTCGCCCTCCGCCCCTCGCCCTCCGCCCTCCACCCCTCGCCCTCCGCCCTCCACCCTCCGCCCCTCGCCCTCCGCCCCTCGCCCTCCGCCCCTCTTCCTCCGCCTCTCTTCCTCCGCCACTGTTCCAGCCTCAATCACTGTCAACCAGCCTGTAATTTCCCCGCGAGTGTAACAGTCGCCACCCAGGGAACTTTAAAATAAATAAAAAATTCATTAAATAATTAGTATCTCCACAACAATCTCTTTTGTCGCGTCAATCAAAAGTCAGACGGGGAGAGAAAAGTGGAGCGTAATTGAAAGAGCGACGGGAAAGAATGGCACAAATGGTGCGAAAGAATCTACGTCGAATGACAAATAATTGATTCTTTTTCTGAAATACTTTTCATTATTTACCTTTGATTATGCTTAAGTGGACTTTATTTCCTGAAGTATAATTGCTCAAACAAGCATGCGTGTGCGTGCGTGTGTGTGTGTGTGTCCGTGAGTGTGTGTGCGTGTGTGTGTGTGTGTGTGTGTGTGTGTGTGTGTGTGTGTGTGTGTGTGTGTGTGTGTGTGTGTGTGTGTGTGTGTGTGTGTGTGTGTGACATCTCCTAATGGTCTGGTGCAGAGATGATGAGCACTTGGCATGGAGACAGGCAGATATGAAAGGCCGTCAGCAGCGACAGCTATAATGGCCTCATGAGCGTTTGTGTGAACGACAGTTGGAACATGTGTGTGTTCATAAAAGGGTGATGATAGGGGCCTACGTTCTGGGGGCCAAGCCTGCGCCCCGTGTTTATGTTGGGACGGACGGAACCGGCTCTTTGTCCAGCACAGATCCAACATCGACCCCTTTTTGTGTCGTCGCTCGTCTGAGCTGCTGTTATTGTGCGACTGCATCGTCAGCAGATATGATTTTATCCACAGTTTCTTATGCAACGACTGTTTTCTGCTGACTGTACTCACGTCAATTATTCACGTGGAGGACGATTCTAATGCTAATCAGTCGTAGCTCGACCGGTTCGTTCCATTTTACTGCAGAGTTTACTTCGTCCTTCGAGGTTTATCTTCTTTAAAAGCTTGTTTTCTCAAGGTCGTCGAGTTACAAACTGTTTTTGTCATCGTCACACTCTCTCTGAAAGGTCATAAGTTGGATTCTTGCTCCGACAAAGTTGAAATCACGATCTAACGGTTAAGATATTAACACATTGTTAACGTTGAGCAAAACTTCTGTTGCTTGAAAATGTTCTGAACTCGACAAGTAACAGTTAGAAACTGAACTCACAGTGCAAACAGCTCTTCTTCAGGTGCCACATTGACTTTTTAAGCTATAATTATTTATTTACAACAACAACAATTTAAAACAATCTTGGTATATTAAGAAAAACAAGCAAGAGATGATAAAACCATTAATATTTGTTTAACGTTTTGTTTGTTTGTTGTGAATTTATTTAACTATTCTCCTCTTTTTTTAAAGGTTAAAATCAGTCCAGCTTTTTGATCCAAAGACAATGTGATTTGAGTGACATCTCATCATCTACTTGATAAAATACATCACAAAACAAGCTTTATTGTCCACAGAAAAGAAACAATAACCAGACAAAATAGCCAACAAACCAAAAAAAGGAAAATTTATTAAAAGATAAAGAATGTTTGTCTCTAAACTAGAATCAAAAATCCACTTAATTCTATCTTTGATTCATCATTTGATGGTTTTTAAAGTGAGATAATGATCGATGTAACAAAAGTATTTCAAATAAAAACCAGCATAAGTTGAAGATCGTCAATCAAAACATCAAGACATGAGACGCCGCGACACACTAGAGACGCGACGCGAGAACAAAGAGGCAGATTATAGAATGAAATAAAGAAATAAAACAAGACAACATCAGTCACGAGACACGTCTGGACAAATATGTTCTTTCTTCTAGTGATGATGAAGGATCAACAAAGTGAAACGTATGAACGAATACAACGAACTGTCGATAACAACGAGTTACATTTAAACTTGTGTAATGTTTGTAATAATAATGCTAACACCTCGTGCTATTAGCATCTTCTTACCTATCATTTTATAGACTTTATCGACACCATTTGTTGATCGGAATGAACCGCCGAGATGATCCTGTCACTCAAGATAATCCTCGAGAAACGTTGACTCACTTCCAGGAAACTTACCGTCAAATATATGAACATAATGTAAAGTATTTTATTTATACGACAATTTTTTTAATGGAAGAAACTACATGTTAATACCGTTCAATGGTCAAGTGTTGTGTAAATAAAGTTTTGAACGTGAAAATTATTACGTAAATGAAGTTCTGAGCAGGTTTTGAACGTTAAGATTATTGTTTAAATAAAGTTCCGAGCCAGTTTTGAACGTGAAAATGATAAGATTATTGCGTAAATAAAGTTCTGAGCAGGTTTTGAACGTGAAAATGATAAGATTATTGCGTAAATAAAGTTCTGAGCAGGTTTTGAACGTGAAAATGATAAGATTATTGCGTAAATAAAGTTCTGAGCATGTTTTGAACGTGAAATTTATAAGATTATTGCGTAAATAAAGTTCCGAGCCAGTTTTGAACGTGAAATTTATAAGATTATTGCGTAAATAAAGTTCCGAGCCAGTTTTGAATGTGAAATTTATAAGATTATTGCGTAAATAAAGTTCTGAGCCAGTTTTGAATGTGAAATTTATAAGATTATTGCGTAAATAAAGTTCTGAGCATGTTTTGAACGTGAAAATGATAAGATTATTGCGTAAATAAAGTTCCGAGCCAGTTTTGAACGTGAAATTTATAAGATTATTGCGTAAATAATGTTCTGAGCAGGTTCTGAACGTTTGTAACTCGTCGTCCAACATTATTTCAAGCTGTGCCTTCGAGCAAAAACAAAAACTGTTCTCGTGTGAATTTCACTGATGTTTTTTCTTCTTTAAATATTCAATTTTACTGTTATTTTTCGTGTTGCTCGGGAGCGTCAGGCGTCAATAACGTCGCCGAGGAAAAGCACTTGTCGCTCCTCGTCCTCCTTCGTCTCCGCCATCAAGTCGACATTCTGTAGTTTTTCTGAAATTAATGGGGAATTAATGATTCCGTTATACACCCGCTGTGCGAGGGGGGGGGGCGGTGGATTCTTTTTTTTAATCGGCCAAACCTCGAGAAACTGATTGGAGCAGAAGCGATACGCCCCGTCTCCTTCTGCCAGGCTTCACAATGGAGGCGCTGATTTTTTTGATAGGGTCCTATGCTGTCAGGGGGGCCAGCTGGAATTAGAAGTGGATTAATAATTTTAAACAAGGCTAAACCGGCTTGGACTGTCTGTCTGTCTGCTCTTTCCAGTGCTGAGCCAAAGTTCCGTCTGCTGCCCGAGCAACATCAAAACAATCCAACATCTTCCTAATGAAGAGGGTTCGACCACAAACATGGTGTTTCTGCGGCGACGACACCCGCCTTTATCTGCCTCCAGTTTCTACCTCTTTGAGACTCTTCTGGACTCACCTGTCGCGGGTCTTCTCCGGGTCCACATCAGGGTCCTCGACTCTTAACATGTGGTTCTGGACCGAGTTAAGTCTTGGTCTGGACGGCTTAGAAGCCACGACGGTGACCCCGGCCGGAGGAAAGATTAGGTTTAGCACTAGTGGGAGTGTTAAGTGGTGGGTCTCGGGGATTTGGGGACTATTTGGAATGATCTAAAAAGCAGACGAATTACCGACTGAATTTGGGTAAAGCCTTCGCGGGGACATCACGAGGGGGACGCCCCGATGTCTCCGTAATCCCAGACGTCGCTTTAAGCGGCGGAAACACGCGTCGACACATGTGTCACCAGGAAATTTAGAAGAGATTTGGAAGAGTTCGCAGCTCGTAAAACGGGGATATGTGGGTGTTTGGGAAGATAATGGAGCTCGGGGAGGATAATTATTTGATTGTATCCCCGTTAGAAACACTCGTAGATTATCATTTTTCAATCTGCAATTCCTGCATCTTATCTCCGATTAAAGTGCTCGTCTGGCAGGAGCGTCACCGACCGCCAGATAAAACGCTCGTCAAGACGAGGAATTAAAAAAGTCTATAACATAAATCTATACAATTTCCCTTTTAATCCAGTCATTATAAAAATGTTCTGTGAATGCAGCGGGAACATTAGCCCCCTTCTGAGCTATTATCCCGGCTGTCTGGTGTCGCAATTTCACCCTCGGATGGTTCCGACAAGCCGAGTCTGCCTGCCCCACATTTCACCTTCTGTAGGTAATAGAGAGTCAGAGCTTCAGGACGTCCATGAATCTCAGACGAGACTCTTGGAAGATCATCGAAGGAAACAAGCAGGTGTTTAAAGTCGCAAGAGTCAGAGAAACTGTAGCAAGAAAAATACTTTTATAAACTGGTTTGTGTTTTTAAACATGGATGATGTGATTCTCAGGCTCAAAGAAACTCCTTTATTTTATTTCTTTATTGTTTTTGATGGTTTTTTATCACTTTCTGGAGCTTATTATTTTACAGTGTATAATGCATACACAAATATTAAATACATATATAAAACAATATGTTATGATATATATTTTTTTAATTAGTATTAATTTTTTAATTTAATTTAATTTAATTTTGAGGCTTTTGAGGTTTTAAATCAAAGTAAATCAATCAGTTTTCGGAGAAAAAAAGAGTAAATGAATGTAATTAAAGTATATTATAGTAAAAGTATATTTTGTTCTATTATTCTGTTAGAAAACAAATAATGTACAAAAGTAAAAAACCCAAACATTTATTGGTTGTTTCTCTAAATGAAAATGCATTTTTGGATGTAATCGACCAGAATATTGCATTAAAAATGACTTTATTCTTTAAAAACAAGTGCTATAAATAAATATAGATTTGATTGATGTTTATATATAATTAATACATTGATTAATTTAATAATAGAAAAAGGAAAAAAAAATTGCTACAATACTTTTCTCTTTTTAAATCTTAAATAAATCGTGAATAAAGTGTTTCGGAAAAAGAGAAGGAACCTGTTTTGACCCTTGAGGAACGCCTTCTCTAATTTCCAGATGTTTAAATCAAAATAAAACATGTAAAATGTACTTTTACTCTAGAGGCAGTAGTTGATGATGCAAAATCTAAAAACATAAATCTGATCATTCCTTCTTTAAATATAATAAACATTATGAACGAACAGGAAGTCACGTTGAAATGTGTCGCCGGACGCACAGGAAGTGACGCTCGTTGAAAGAACGAAAAGGTTTGTGTTTCTCGCGTCAATATTAGCCTCTTTGTTCGGAACACGAAGCTGTTTCATGTCTAATGCATGAAGAAACGTTACTGACGGCTGCTGTCCTGCATTATTTATCTTCCTGGAGAAGGAAAACAAAGCGTCTGTGGTAACGTTTCACGCCTTCACCTCCGACCCTGGAGCGACTTGAACACCATTGAACTCAGTAAACATCAGGATTTATAATATTTAATCATATTTTCAACACATTTATCGCTTCAAACGCTCGTAATAATCACTGCTGGCGGTTCAAGTTGATATTTTCCTTCTCTTTTTGTTCCTGTTTTCATGGAACACGCCGTCTCTGAACCCCGAACCCTGCGAGGGCGAGACAAGTGGTTTGTTAATAATGAGCTGGTCCTCCTGCGGGTCCAGTGTCGTGCAGACGCTATAGAGTCGGGTCAGTGCAGCTGAAGTAAGAGCCATTGTCGGCTTTTTTTCCTCCGACTTTAAAGTGCGACTCGTCCGTCAGGCTCACGGCGAACATCACGTTGAAGGTTCAGCGGCTGGAAAATCTCTTTCTCAGACGTTTTAATTGAACGTCTTCGCTTTTTAACACGGACTAAACTTTGGTTGAAACCAGGAAACTTGTCAAACACTATTTAAATATGTTTCGTTTTTTTTTTATTGACAAAATTTTATTTATAGTTAATTCTGAACAAACAAATGAAAATGTTACATTGAAAATATTGCGTTTTTTTCACCAGTTTCAAAAGTGTTGACTTAGATGTGAAAACATCATTTTTAGTTTTTAGTTCAGATAATTAGGATGAAAACTTTGATTCATTAAAATAAAACAAAATTAATATGATAACATTCAATTATCCACGCACCATTAGAAATATAGAGTTAAAAACAAGATGAGACGTGATTAGACCCTAGTGGGACACCTTATTTAATTTTTGGATGTAAAGATAAACATTTATTATATATATATATATATATATATATATATATATATATATATATATATATATATAAATATAGTTTTAAAAACAAGATGAGGCGTGATAAGACCCTTGTGGGACACCTTATTTAATTTTTGGATGTTAAGATATACATTTATTATGTATATATATATATATATATATAAATATAGTTTTAAAAACAAGATGAGGCGTGATAAGACCCTTGTGGGACACCTTATTTAATTTTTGGATGTTAAGATAAACATTTATTATGTATATATATATATATATATATATATAAATATAGTTTTAAAAACAAGATGAGGCGTGATAAGACCCTTGTGGGACACCTTATTTAATTTTTGGATGTTAAGACAACATTTATTATCATTTATCATTTATATATATTCATTATTATATTTGTGTATATTTGATTATTTACAAACAACATTTTTTGAAACCAAATATTGCAGCAAACAAATGAAATAAAAAATAAAACAATGTTTTTTTTTCTCAACAAACATTTGAAGGTTGTACGTGTTTTTCGGAACAACGTTCAACGATCACTGAGATAAATAAAGTTTCAGGTCATATGACTTAGTTTGTAAAAAACGAATTCCTTTATTTCTTCTTTAGACGTGTATGAAAGTAACATTTACTTGAGATGTATTTCAAAATATATAACTTTTATTAAAGATTGTGAAACATGTTAAGAAACTGTGAGTAAAAATCCGTTTTTGTCAGTTTTTGTTGATCTGGTGTCAAAACGCTGTGTTTCTCTGCTGAAGAAAACATGTCGTCGTTCGTATCAACATTATGTTTCTAAAGTGAAACCAAAGGACTTTAATGACAGAGTTGAAGGATTTGTTCGTTTGTTCAGGAGGTGAACGTCATGAAGTCTCCAGACGACAAACGTTCTTTTAAGGAGCAGCAAATATAATCCGTCGATCTCTGTGTTCGTCGAGCACAGAAATCCAAACAGGAAAAAGCAATTATTGGTGAGATTGTGGCTCCGGCGCTGAAAGGCGATCAGCATGAGGGTCGGATTGTCTTGAGGGACACCTATGGACTCCTGCATTATCCTGGCATGAGGTCGAGCAACAATCACCTGACAATCTTCTGCTGCACCTGCTTCTCCACCCCCTCCTTTACCTCCTCTTTCACCTCCTCCTCTTCCTTCACCTCCTTTACCTCCTCCTCTTCTTCCTTTACCTCCTCCTCCTTTACCTCCACTTTCACCTCCTCCTCTTCCTTCACCTCCTTTACCTCCTCCTCTTCTTCCTTTACCTCCTCCTCCTTTACCTCCTCTTTCACCTCCTCCTCTTCCTTCACCTCCTTTACCTCCTCCTCTTCTTCCTTCACCTCCTCCTCTTCCTTCACCTACTCCTCCTTCACCTCCTTCACCTCCTTCACCTCCTCCTCACGTCTTCCTACCAAGACTGTTTTTGTCCGAGCTACAAATGATACAGATTTAAAATACTTTGATTGAGTTTTTTTTAGTTCTGAAATGTTACTTTCACACTTGATTATATCCACGAGTATTATATACTTAATGTATTTGTATTGTATACTTGATGTATTTATATTATGTGACTGATATATTTGTATTATATACTTGATATATTTCTATTATATACTTGATTTATTTGTATTATATAATTCATGTATTTGTATTGTATACTTGATTTATTTGTATTATATACTTGATATATCTGTACTATATACTTGATTTATTTGTATTATATAATTCATGTATTTGTATTGTATACTTGATTTATTTGTATTATATACTTAATATATTTGTACTATATACTTGATTTATTTGTATTATATACATGATGTATTTGTATTATATACTTGATGTATTTATATCATATACTTGATGTATTTATATTATATACTTGAAAGCCACAGACTTTTATCTATTTTAAAATAATAATATTTTATAGTTTATGTCACAAATGTTTCTTTAGAACTTTACAAAGAATCAAAGTTATTTTTAATGCCTTTAAAAAAACACCAGAACCAGCCGTGAGTCGCTTCAAACTCAGAGAAAGAAACAAAGATCATTTATTTTGTTGAAATCCTTGTTTGTCAAACATTAAACTAAATACATTTGTTATTAAAAAAACATACACCAATGAATTCACCACGAAAATGACACTTTCTAAGTATATTTACACTAAAGTATGAGGTAAAATACTTCAACGTGTACTTTTATCCACCGGAGGAAACATTTTTAAAAATAAAACACAAAATGAAACCATTTAAAGAAACAGAATAAAAACGTTTTATATTTACTTAAACTAAGTTTTGAGTTTTTCTTGACATTTGTGTTGCTTTGCAAACATTTCACGTCTTTATGATGGAACTTGTTCAGAAACTGAGATTCGACCAAAACTATTTAACCCAGTTTTTTAAAGTTTAGTCTGAGAACAAAATCCAGGACAAAATGCAAGAAACTTGATCTAAAAATGATTATGAAGAATAATTTAACTTTTGATCAAATTCCCAAACAATGCAGCGACTCGTTCCAAACTTAAACATCTCAGATTCGAAGCCATGAGGGAAGCAGACGATTAAAAAAACAGTGTAAAAATACACATAACAACATGAAAGCAAGTATTTTAAAAATGTCATTAAAAAGGATCCAGACTCCGTCGGGAAAATATTGTAGTTTAATTTCTCACGACGAATAAAGAGGATGAAAATAAAGAACTCGCAGGAATATCTGACGCGACGACAG
Source organism: Callionymus lyra (assembly GCF_982586985.1). NCBI lineage: Eukaryota > Metazoa > Chordata > Actinopteri > Syngnathiformes > Callionymidae > Callionymus > Callionymus lyra. The sequence continues at coordinate 27,456,438 of NC_141826.1, read as the reverse complement.
TTTCACTTTCGCCGGAAACTTTTACGAGCAAACAATAAACGATTCTGACAAAAAAAACTCTTTTATTGTGTTTTATTTTCTTCTCGATACAATTTTTCTGAAGAAGTTCTGGCCGAACATGTTTGATGCTCGTTTCCTGTCTGGACTTTGACGACTGTGGTCGTGTCGTTGTTGAAGGAATAATAATAATAATAATAATAATAATAATAATAATAATAATGATAATAATAATAATAATCATGTTTGAAAGAGTCAGGAGGTTGTGGGTTTGAATCCAGTTTGTGGCGACTCTGGGTGTCTCGTCTCTCTTTTTGATCTAAATATGAAACAAACTCACATTTGATGACCTGTCGTCCGACATGTCATTCATGTCATGTTGGGAAAAGAGCTGAGCCAAAGGGCAAAGACTGGCAGTAGATCGACGGCTCCAGGCTCTTGTCGGGAAACATCCGTGAAACCTTGTGTCCATCAGTACAACTCTACGCCTCCAGACAGAACCTGGTCGGGCCTCTTCGTGTCGGTCGCTGCCTCCTCGACCCGAACTAAAGTGTTTACGTTTGTAAGAAGATGTTTCTTCTGTAGATGTTTTTCATGTCATTCGAAGTGGTTTGAAACGTTCTTAAGATAAACACGAGTCACTGAAGAACAAAAGAGGAAAATCTTTTCATTTTTCCGAGAATTTCCCTCAGAACTCCCAGAGTTCAGTGGGTTCGCAGCACACACACATTCACACACATTCACACACATTCACACACATTCACACACATTCACACACATCCATAACGGATTAGCAAACGTTACGCAACCGCAGCGTCTCCTGCATATCATTAGCATTTCTGGGCCAAGAGTCCAAATGTATCTGCAGTCGTGACGTCGAGTTTCCTCCGGTTTCCTCGTTGCGAAGAAGCGTCACTTTTCAAGTCGTTACCAGAAGAAAAGGAGGCATTAGCGCGACCTTTGTCCTCTTTGTCTCGGAGGTGATGAATACCTGAGCACTCTGAGGGGGGGGGGGGTGTTTAGAGGGGGGGGGGGCTTCAGGTGAGAGGTTCGAATCCCACTGGAACTCGTCTAGAGTCGTGAAGAGTTTATTAGCAGCTAATCCCTGACAGTTAATCTGCTAATGATCCGTTGGCTTCTTCACATTATCGCCGTCAACGGCTCGTTTAGCTCGTTCAGAACCAGCCGAGCAGAAGAACATCTGCTCGGCTGGTTCCTCGCTCCGGGGACTTGTTAGCGTTGATGCCGGCGTCTGCTCCGATGAAGAGATTCATCACGTCCTGACACCGGGACAGATGTTGAGGAATTAACGCTGGACATCCCACGAACATCCCACCAACATCCCATGAACATCCCATGAACATCCCATGAACATCCCACCAACATCCCATGAACATCCCATGAACATCCCACCAACATCCCGCGAAAACATCCCGCCGTTCCGAGGGATGCGAACCCGATCCCTTCCGTCGAAGCACATCCGTGTGATCGGATCGGAACCATTGAAATGAACAGATGTTGAAAGTATTTCATTGAAATGTCGCATTTAATAGTTTTATCATTTAATTAAATATGTTATATATTGAAAGGTTTAATTGATTTTATGTGTGAAAAAACTTAGAAATTAAAAATATATATTGTTTTTACACAGAGTTTGTAATCAAATTCAAAAATAAATTTCCTAAATGCAATGATTTTCAATTCCTGGCCATTAATTCAATATAAATGTTGGTAAAATAAAGTCACAAGAGCTACTGGATCATCTGTGCGTCGCATGATTGGCTGAAAGTTTGATCCAGTTCTGTTGGTTTTGTCTTGTGACTCTATTTTACCAACATTTATATATTAATAAAAATATTAGATCTCGAAAAAAAAAGTTTTTAAATTGTTAGAATTAGAAAATCAAACTCTATGAGTAATATATTAATAAATATATTTTTATTGAAATGTTTAATTGGAGTTACAATTATAAATGATTGAATATAACCTTTAAGTAAAGACGTTGTTTAATTATTATTTTTTTAAATCGTAAAACAACAAGATTTCAATGAAACCGAACGACGCAACATTTCAAATGCTAAAATGCTAACGTCGCTGATCGACTTCCATAGACTTTCCCTCTTTTCACGCTAATTGGCAACATTTCCTTCCATCGACGGGTTCATGTTGTTCCAGGATCTGCGATGGTTTGTGTCGCCGTCGCTCACTTCCACGACCTCTGCAGGAAAAACTTCAACACAACAACACAATGGCTCATTGTGCGTCCGTGTTAGCATCACAAAAAGAGCTCCATCAGGTGGTTCGTCGATGCATATTCAAGGCCTGGAGGTGAAGCCTCGTAATTGGCCGACGAACGTCGACTTCTGCGCGAACGCGAGCAATTATTGGACGAGCGTCGGATGATCAGACGGCTTATGATGTCGACTAATCCAGCGCACATCAATGTCATTGTGGCGCCGCCATGCAGGTTAATGACGCTGATGAACAGAAACACAGCCTCTGGTGAGAAGCAGCTTCTGATGCTTCGCTGACACAAGACGACGTGAAAAAACACACTTTCAACTTCACACACGTTTAGAGTCGTGTGATGAAGGTTCAGGATCAGTGCGTTTATTACAGCGACGAGAGAAACTACGTGTGACATCAAATACGTTCGACAATAAAGAAGTTCAAGAATCAAATCAGTTTCAATAAGTTTTTAACAGTTTTTCTGTCGAGACGAACAAACGTTTCTCTGATAAACAACTTCAATGTAAACATAAACATCAGGCTGTTCTGATGGATGGATGGATGGATGGATGGATGGATGGATGGATGGATGGATGGATGGATGGATGGATGGATGGATGGATGGATGGATGGATGGATGGATGGATGGATGGATGGATGGATGGATGGATGGATGGATGGATGGATGGATGGATGGATGGATGAAGATGGAGTCGTGGATGGATGGATGGATGGATGGATGGATGGATGGATGGATGGATGGATGGATGGATGGATGGATGGATGGATGGATGGATGGACATCAGGCTGTTCTGATGGATGATGGATGATGGATGGATGGATGGATGGATGATGGATGATGGATGATGGATGATGGATGGATGAAAGATGATGGATGGATGATGGATGATGGATGATGGATGATGGATGATGGATGGATGAAAGATGATGGATGGATGATGGATGTACAAACCTTGCTAAACTTCATCCAGCTGCTGCTGTCATGGCGACACTGAGGTTGTTCTTCAGACGTGTATCTTTGGTTGAAGCACGACTTCAAACGATGTCGTCTGAAATTAAGCAAATCATCTTCGCAAACGTTGTCTGATGGAATCAAACCAACAACCTTGTTCGTCTGTGAGCAGCTGGATCTGGACATGAGTCGCGTGACAAAAGATCACTGAACCTGCTGCTGACGCTTGATCCTCTTAGAGCTTCAGAGACTGGAGTGTCGCTTCCTCACCCCCTCACCCTCTCACCCCCTCACCCTCCTCACCCTCTCACCCTCCTCACCCTCCTCACCCTCTCACCCTCCTCACCCTCCTCACCCTCTCACCCTCCTCACCCCCTCACTCTCTCACCCTCTCACCCTCCTCACCCTCTCACCCTCCTCACCCTCCTCACCCTCTCACCCTCCTCACCCCCTCACTCTCTCACCCTCTCACCCTCCTCACCCTCCTCACCCTCTCACCCTCCTCACCCCCTCACTCTCTCACCCTCTCACCCTCCTCACCCTCCTCACCCTCTCACCCTCCTCACCCTCCTCACCCTCTCACCCTCCTCACCCTCCTCACCCTCTCACCCTCCTCACCCCCTCACCCTCTATTACCCTCTCACCCTCCTCACCCCTTCATCCTCTCACCCTCCTCACCCTCCTCTTCACCCCCTCATCCTCTCACACTCTTCACCCTCCTCACCCTCTCACCCTCCTCACCCCCTCACCCTCTCTTGCACTCTCACCCTCCTCACCCTCCTCAGCCCGTCATCCTCTCACCCTCCTCACTCTCTGTCCCTCCTCATCCTCTCACCCTCCTCACCCCTAACTCACCCCCTCATCCTCTCACAATCTTCACCCTCCTCACCCTTACCCTCTCACCCTCCTCACCCCAAACTCACCCCCTCACCCCCTCATCCTCTCATCCTCTCATCCTCTCACCCTCTAACTCACCCCCTCATCCTCTCATCCTCTCACCCTCCTCACTCTCTTCACCCCCTCATCCTCTCACCCCCTCACCCCTCACCCCCCCACCCTCTCACCCTCTCACCCTCTCACCCTCTCACCCTCTCACCCCCTCACCCTCTCACCCTCTCACCCCCTCACCCTCTCACCCCCCACCCTCTCACCCCCTCACCCTCTCACCCTCTCACCCTCTCACCCCCTCACCCTCTCACCCTCTCACCCCCTCACCCTCTCACCCTCTCACCCCCTCATCCTCTCACCCTCTCACCCTCTCACCCTCTCACCCTCTCACCCCCTCACCCTCTCACCCTCTCACCCCCTCACCCTCTCACCCTCTCACCCTCTCACCCTCTCACCCTCTCACCCTCTCACCCTCTCACCCCCTCACCCTCTCACCCTCTCACCCCCTCACCCTCTCACCCTCTCACCCTCTCACCCTCTCACCCCCTCACCCTCTCACCCTCTCACCCCCTCACCCTCTCACCCCCCCACCCTCTCACCCCCTCACCCTCTCACCCTCTCACCCTCTCACCCTCTCACCCCCTCACCCTCTCACCCTCTCACCCTCTCACCCTCTCACCCTCTCACCCCCTCACCCTCTCACCCTCTCACCCCCTCACCCTCTCACCCTCTCACCCTCTCACCCTCTCACCCTCTCACCCTCTCACCCCCTCATCCTCTCACCCTCTCACCCCCTCACCCTCTCACCCTCTCACCCCCTCATCCTCTCACCCTCTCACCCTCTCACCCTCTCACCCTCTCACCCTCTCACCCTCTCACCCTCTCACCCTCTCACCCTCTCACTCTCTTCACCCTCATATCAAACTTCAACAACAGGAACAATCTGTAGTTCAACTTCTTTTATTTTGTTCCTGGCTCTCCTCCTCCCCCTCTTCCTCCTGGTTCTCCCCCTCTTCCTCTTCCTCCTCCTCCTCCTCCTCCTCCTCCTCCTCCTCCTCCTCCTCCTCCTCCTCCTCCTCCTCCTCCTCCTCTTCCTCACACCCCCTTTGCTCCCTTTCTCCTGCAGATACAAGCGACTCTATAGAGATTATATGCAGCTGCCAACAGTCGCTGCAGCGTCAGACACTTTATCATCTGTCGCTTCAGCCATAGATTCGTTTAGATCTTCATATATTAACATGGAGGTCATTCAATTATATTCCATTATATTTTACATTTAAAATAGAATGTTTGGATCACACTTTATTTTAATTGTTTTTTTCTTATCTTAAATATTCTTTCTTCATATTTAATTGTTAATATTAATCTCAGTACATTAATTTCAGAGCAAAACAATCATTAGAAATTAAACATTTGTCTTTTACAGCTGACAATAATATATATTTTTAATTAATAGTTCAATTGTAAATGTTATTCGAGATTTTTTTATTTTTAATTTTTGGTCTAACAAGAAAAAAAATGTTCTTGTTAGATAAAAAAAACGTTTTATTTCTTGGTGTTATTGAAGTGAACTGATGTTATATTTATTAAAGAAAATAAATCAAATCTATCTTCACATTTATGTTGAGAATCTCTGGGAAAAAACAAGTATTTTAAATAATTATTTATAATTTGACCATTAATAAATAAATAATTACACTTTTTTGTTCTACTTTCTATTCTAGTGCTGCTGCTGTTTATATTTTAGTTTATAGTTTATAGTTTATAGCTTATAGTTTATAGTTTATAGTTTATAGTTTATAGTTTATATTTTAGTTTATAGTTTATAGTTTATAGTTTATAGTTTATGTTTTATGTTTTATGTTTTATGTTTTATGTTTTATGTTTTATGTTTTATATTTTATATTTTATATTTTATAGTTTATAGTTTATAGTTTATAGTTTATAGTTTATAGTTTATATTTTATAGTTTATAGTTTATAGTTTATAGTTTATAGTTTATAGTTTATGTTTTATGTTTTATGTTTTATATTTTATATTTTATAGTTTATAGTTTATAGTTTATAGTTTATAGTTTATGGTTTATGGTTTATGGTTTATAGTTTATAGTTTATATTTTATAGTTTATAGTTTATAGTTTATGGTTTATGGTTTATAGTTTATAGTTTATATTTTATAGTTTATAGTTTATAGTTTATAGTTTATAGTTTATATTTTATATTTTATAGTTTATAGTTTATGGTTTATGGTTTATAGTTTATAGTTTATAGTTTATAGTTTATAGTTTATATTTTATAGTTTATAGTTTATAGTTTATAGTTTATGTTTCAAAACCCATTCTGCTTGAAACCTTTGTTAAATCATTGGTTAACACAACAATCACTAGTTTAGCAGATGATGTTTCAGGTTAAAAAAATATAGAAATATTAACAGGACTGTTTATAATAAGTCAGTCATTATTATTTGTAAATATATATATATATATATATATATATATATATATATATATATATATATTACATATATATATATATATATATATATCACAGCAAAGCACGACAGAAATAGTAATAATTCCAAGTTAATGGATTTATATGTTGACGTGTTTGATTGAAGTCAAATAAACACGATGACGCTCGTGTTTCTATATTTCCTTCTATTTATGTTTTTATTCTATTTTTGTATGTATTCTATTAATGTATTTATGTATTTATTCCATTTTATTAAAGCTCGTTCGCTCACGCGTCCGATAAATAAACAAACTAGTTTGACCCAGAAAAGCACTAAATAAATCCACAAACACACTGTTGTGTCTCCGCGAGAAAAGAAAACAAACAAACGAGGATCAGTTTCAAAAGAGATTCGACCCCAAGAACCTCCGTCGGTTCTGATGCATCATTGGACGCAAAAGATGCGGATCGTCGAGCGATGACAGAAAAAAAAAGGGGTTTCTGGGATATTTGACGTCACGGTGTCTGAGAGGAGGAACTTCAAATGTGCGACTAGACAAGCGAGGAGGGTGAGGAGGGTGAGGGGTGAGGGGGTGAGGGAGTGAGGGAGTGAGGGAGTGAGGGGGGAGGCTGGTAAAAATGGAACAAAATCAAAGTAAATTCAGCGCCTGCGCAAAAGTGTCGCGCGGAGAAAACACTGCGCGCGTCTCCATGTTCTATGTTCTTATCTTCTATGTTCTATGTTCTTATGTTCTCTCTTCTTATGTTATATGTTCTCCCTTCTTATGTTCTATGTTCTTATGTTCTATGTTCTTATATTCTATGTTCTTATGTTCTATATTCTATGTTCTTATATTCTATGTTCTATGTTCTTATATTCTATGTTCTATCTTCTCTCTTCAGCTGTGAGTCTGTAAATATGACTCACGATCCGCGGATCAAAGAGCCTGAAATAGATGGATCTCGGTTCAGACTTGACCTCCATCTCTGCCGCGAACACGCTCGAGCCTCCGTGCGCGTCTGACGCACGCGTGCACGCGAGTTTTGAGCCTTTTTTCGTGCGCGAGATGAAGCGAGTCCTGGAGAGACTCGTCTGGCGGAGGAGAGACTCCTCGCTCGGCCTCGCTGTGTCCTCACTTGCCTCGTCTTTAGAACCGACACACACTCTCTCAACACACACACTCTCTCAACACACACTCTCTCCCATCACACACACACACTCAACACACACTCTCAACACACACACGCGCGCGCGCGCTCAAGTTCAACAATAACCCACATGGCTCTGAAAGTCACTGTTCAGATGATCTTGTTTAATTTCAGTCGTTATTGGTTGACATTCGTTGAATGGCTGCACAGATCAGCCGCAGAAGCTGCTGGCCTCAGGCTGCTGCTCGCCTCCATGACACAGTGACACAGTTCATCAGTAAAACACTTTTTGCTCTTCAGGAAACAACTGTGACCCACATCTCTGCGCGCGCGCGTTACAACATCACATCCTCGCACCCCAGAGAGTGCTGGGAGTCACGTGACCTCTTTGACATCGGGGCAGAAAAGGTACGAAAAAAAGTCGTTATTTTAAATTAAGGTATAGAAAATAGCATATAAAACATATATTCCTTAAATTATTTAAATAAACTCATTTCATATATCATTGTCACGAGGTTTTTGTACATTTTTTTGTTTTTTTTTAAAGTAGTGCTGGTGGTCAGAAATTGTTCTCGTGTGAGTACAATATACTTTGTGTCTGCATAATATTTAATTTCTGAGAATAGTTACAATGCAACGCTTTTTCCACTCAGAGCTACTCAAACCACGTGTTTTCTCCACATAGATCTCAAATTTTCTGTCTCTAGATTGTCGAGAAACCAAAACAAAAAGCCATCTTGACAAGTTTTTCCACACAAAACAAGCAAATGTGATCAAACTGCTCTATATGCAAACACCACAACAAAGAACACGCTTCATTTCACAGAGAATTACATTTAAAACAATGCAAGCTGACGGACAAAAAAACTTTTTTTATTTTTTGAAGATACTGTGTTGTTGACAGTTCCATTGTCGCCGATGCACACATTTAAACATACTTGCACAAAGACATTGCTGGAACTATAAAGATATATTTTGGGTGATGAACCCCCGGATTTCCAAAACTGACCAAAAAAAAAAAAAAAAAAAAAAAAAGATTTAAAAAATACCGTCATCTGGATTTTTGGAAATCATGACCTTCAGACTCTCGTCTACGACCTCAAGAGTGATGCTTTTTTTGTCCTCCAATGCTGAGTTTAGGCTAAATTGACATCTATTTCTGATTCTATATAAGTAAAAATACACAAAAAGGTTTAGCTTTCACCAAAAATAAAGATATCAACACAATCGATTCATAGCTTCGAACTCAGTTCCTACAAAGTCGATGATTTACATGTCAAAGGTCTTAAGAAAAGAAAAATGATGGAAATATCTGCATTATATATAGACAAATCCATAATATTCATATAGATGATTTCTTCAGTCCAAATAAGACACATGTAGGCCTACATTGGTTAAAAAGACAAATAAAAAGGGTACAATCGCCATGTTTGGAGCTTTAGACTTTTTTAAAACTGGTTATGACCAAAATAAGAATAATTAAAAAAAGAATAAAGAAAAACTGTACAGTTCTTGTTAGAAAACATTTCCATAAATATCATTTTCAGAACTCATACCCATAATTAAATTACAAATCGATAAATATGGCATCATGGATATGTATTTACAGCGGTATTAACAAAAGGCAACGTTATATTTAACGGTAACAATCGTAACCTAATCACCACATTTCTCCACCTGAAAAAACGGACGTTGACAACAGATTCGACCCCATCAAACAAGGAAAAATACATTCACAAGTATAATATTTATTTATGATGTTGTTTTTACTGTGTTCAAGTTCATGACAAAGACTTTGGCACGTTTCTTAAGACTGTTTTGATTTTTTTCTCTTTAAGTTCCAACAATCAATTTGAGCTGGAGACCCCAGCGCGTCACCCGATAGAAAACACCGTGAAGTAACGTTTTTTATTTCATTTTCTTTTTATTTTTTGTTAAATAAAAGTCTTGAGAAAATACGATAAAATGAAAATAAACCATTTTCTCTTCCTGAAATATATATAAAAAAATGAAAAGAAAAGAAAACATGTTTTTTTTTATATCGAGAAATGGTTATTTATTTCTGATTTATTTGTATTTATTTAATTCCTTTTATTTTAAATGTCGGAATAAAAGTCAATTGTGATCCTGAGAACGGACTTGGCCTGCGTGTCGCTGGCTCTGCTCTCGTCTTCGACTGTTGGTTCCAGTCCCATCTGTGTGTGTGTGTGTGTGTGTGTGTGCTGGACGTGACCAGGAATAGTTCTTCTTTTTTAAAGTTAGTCCTCGTCCATCCAAGTCCTGACGAGTCTTCTGCCTTCAAACGTACCACTCGTTAAAGTTGGGCGCGAGTCCCTCGCCGTGGCCGGACTGGTTCTGGACGGCGGACGGGGGTGTTTTTGTCGGGTCGTCGCTCGTGGCCGAGACCAGAACCGGTGGCGTGGACGACTCGTATCCAGAACTCGCTGCTGGGGACGATTCGGATCCTTGAGTCTCGTGTACCTGCGACACAAACACCGGGTCAGTGACGACAGCAGTGACGCGTCAGCGGGTGACGTTTAAGGTCGTTTTAGAGACGTGTGTGTGTTGTTGTGTGTAATTACCTTCATGTGTTTCCTGAGAGAGCTGGGGTGTGTGTAGGACTTGTCGCACACTTTACAGATGTAGGGTTTGTCGGACGTGTGCACGTGCATGTGCTTTTTCCTGTCGCTGCTGTTGGCGAAGCGTCTGTCGCATCCGTCAAACTCGCACTTGAACGGCTTCTCACCTGCAGATTAAAACACACACTCGCGTCAACACACGCACGCCACCGCAGCAACACAAGCCGAGAGCGTCTCGTTGCTCATGAGTGTGTAACCTACATTCGTGAAGGCATCACAACTACACGCTGCTCTGTCAGGCTTGATTTATTCAAGAGGCCTAACCCTGGAGTAAACACTGGATCAACAAGCTTCACCGCTGCTGCACAACTTTACACGTCGACACACAACTCACTCACACAGCTCTCACTACACTTCACTACACAACACGCTCCCCCAGAGTTTTCTACTATTATTATTTTTATTTTTAGTCTTTTTTAAAATTCCTTCCTCGTGGCCACAAACACACACATTTATTAAAAAACACACACACACTCGGAGTGTTTTTCAGTGTATTTCTCGCGTGTAGTTTGTTGTTGTTTCTCAGACACACTTTTCATTTCACCAAAGTTCTCCTGCGACACACACACACTGTAAAAAAAGAAGAAGCGAGCTTCCGGTTCCTACCTGTGTGTGTTCTTTTGTGGATTTTCAAATTCTCCGAGCGGGCGAATATTTTGCCGCATCCGGGGAACGGGCACGGGAAGGGCTTCTCGCCCGTGTGGACCCTGATGTGGTTGACCAGCTTGTACTTGGCCTTGAAGGACTTGCCCTCCCGCGGACAGTCCTCCCAGAAGCAGATGTGGTTGCTCTGCTCGGGGCCGCCGACGTGCTCCATGGACACGTGCGTGACCATCTCGTGCATGGTGCTGAACGTCCTGTCGCAGGTCTTCTTGGGTCGGTTCATCTGGGTCTCGTCGATCCACTTGCAGGACAGCTCCTGCTTGATGGGCTGCCGCATGTACCTGAAGAAGGCTCCCGGGCCGTGGTGCGTGGGCACGTTCATGCCCATGTTCATGTTGATGGGATGGTTGTAGTTGTGCAGCTGCGCGCCGTACGGGTCCGTCCTCGGGCTCGCCACCGGCCGGTACGGGTCGGGTCTCCCGAAGATGTCCCCGCGCAGCCCGAGGTGCATCTGTCCGTTGACGACGTGTCCGCCCGGCGACGTGTGGCTCACGCCCTGCTCGTGGAGTCCCGGGAACAGCAGATGTCCCGGGTTGTCCGGGATCCCCGGCGGTCCGTGGAGACCCCCCGCCGACGCCGCGAAGATCCCGTGCTGCGCGCCCGCGTTGGCCTCCGCGACGCCCCGGTTCCGGAACAGAAAGTCCCGCGTGGAGTTGAAGCCGCCGCCGTACGAGCCCACCTGCCCGCCGTGAGAGTGACCCAGGGCGGCCGCATATCCACCGGCTTGCGGGGTGAACGCCGACGTCTGGCCGGACGCGAGCTCGTGCGTCACGGGGCTGATCTTGAAGGAGTGCGAGGAGTCGCTGAAGGGGTTCAGACCCAGACCCGGGTCCCGGTTGCCCAGATCGTGATGCCTCGGCGTCCCGAAGCCCCCCACTCCTAGCGAGGCGAACTGCGGACCGCTATCGAGAAGCATCGTCATGAAGTCAGGAGACCAGACCTCAGGGTAGAATCCAGGGTAGCGAGGCTGAAGAAACACCAAAATAAAAAACCAAAGGCGGGAGAAGATCCTGCGTGACGCGCGGGAGCGAGGCTCGACTCCCGTGGACGATCCGTGAGAAAGAGGATCAAACTTCCCCCCCTTTCCAGGCGGATGATGTCCTTGGACTGATAAAGTCAATCACTCACTCCCAGAACATAAATGAACTCGGGAGGCAGAGCTTCAGCGGCCAATCCGCGCGCAGCTCCCCGCCGCACACGTGACCAGGACGGCGGGTGTTAATTGGCTGGATTTGGGGTGATTGGCAAGGTTTGCGATTGAAGATGGCAGGTCGTCTCGTTTGGGTTCCTGCGATTGGCTCCAGTGGCTTCTGTGCTGCTCCTCTTTTATTTTCTCTCTCTCTCTCGCAGGTATATGGAGCTCATGCACACGTATACGTTCACGTGCTCGCGCGCGCGCACGCGGACACACACACACACGCGCGCGCGCGTCTTTTTCAGCCCGAAAAACTCCCAAACAGTTGTGAAAAAAGTACTTTTTCATTATAATAACTCTTTTAAAATCATTTATATATCCCTCCATCTCTCTCTCTCTCTCTCTCTCTCTATCTATCTATCTATCTATCTATCTATCTATCTATCTATCTATCTATCTATCTATCTATCTATCTATCTATCTATCTATCTATCTATCTATCTATCTATCTATCTATCTATCTATCTATCTATCTATCTATCTATCTATCTATCTATCTATCTATCTATCTATCTATCTATCTATCTATCTATCTATCTATCTATCTATATCTAATATATCTAATATATCTAATATATCTAATACATCTAATATATCTAATATATCTAATACATCTAATATATCTAATATATCTAATACATCTAATACATCTAATACATCTAATACATCTAATACATCTAATATATCTAATACATCTAATACATCTAATACATCTAATATATCTAATACATCTAATATATCTAATACATCTAATATATCTAATATATCTACACATCTATACTTCTATGACTCCATAAATCAACATCTCTTTCACACTCTCTCTTTTTCCATTAATCCCCCCAAAAATCTGGAATAATTTTGGCACATTTCCCAAAATGTGGCTTTCTTCCAGGCTGAAAGAAGGGGGGAGTATTTTCTTCTCCTCTTCTTCTCCCTGCAAAAGCTCTATAGGGTGTAAGACGACGGAATAAAGGACAGAAAGAAAGATGGCAGTAATTGTAATATCCTGAGATGTTTTTTTTTCTCTTCCTGCTCCAAAAATGCGCGCCATTGAGCGCGTCCACAGGATCCGCCGCTGACTCTCTGCAGGACACAATCTGATCAAGTTCACAGACGCTGAAGCTTCAAGCGGCGCTTTTTAACTGCGAGCCATTCACATGGTTCTCATGGTTCTCCCCCTTCCTCGCCCTCGATCTGGCCCGAGACGAGCTCGCATTCTTCAGTCGAGCGGCTCAGGACCAGCTCAGGACCAGGACCAGGGCAGGAGGAACCAGTCAGTCTAGTCTCGCCTTCATCACATCTTTCACCTTCATCTTCACCCGCGGTAAGTTATCTGTTCATCTTCTAGAACCTTCAGGCCTGCGAGGGTGACGAGGTGTGTGTGTGTGTGTGTGTGTGTTAATGTGTGTGTTTGTGTTGTTCAGTCTCAGGCCTGCTGCTCTGATTTGCGCCAAACTTGTGTTTTTATTGCGCTTTTTAAAACGCAAACTCGACAATAGACGCAGCGACGAATGAGATTCTTGCTTCTCTCCCTCTGACTCCCTCTCTCACACGCACGCACGCACGTGCACGCGGTTTACTCCCACTACACACACACACACACACTCGCACACATTCTCACTTTACGCACTCTCTCCCTCTCTTTCTGTCTCTCTCTTTCACTCTCTCTCACACACACACACAAACAAACTCTCTCTCTCTCTCTCACACACACACACACACAAACTCTCTCTCTCACACACACACACACACACACACGCGCGCACACACGCGCGCGCGCGCACGCACGCAGTGAAGTTTGCAGTTTTGCAGCGTGAGATTTACGGCGACCTTCCCTGATCCCCGCGAGTGTCGAGTGTTGTGTTATATCTTCTTTATTTTCTTTTTATTCTCTCCATCTTTTCCTGCCTCTTGGCTAAAGTGCGGCTCGCGCTCGGAGACACGTCACGAGGCTGTAAAACATGTTTTGCGACACGAATACAAATGAGGCCAAACGTAAAGCAACAGTTGCGTCAAGAGTTAATTGATTTACTTTTTTTTATGTCTCCACACATTTTTAAACTTTATCAAACAACAAAGAAGATTTTTTCTTCTCCTCGGATTCTATTTGAAATGATAAATAATAGTTTCTGTCAACGAGAGTCTTGTTCTTTCATTAATAATTCAAATGCGATTTAGTGACAAAAGGTCCGAGTCATCCTGAGCTATTTTTGTAATTTCATTATTCAGTTATCTCTGCTGGGATTACCTCATCGTCTGCGGGAATATCCCATTGGTTATAGCATAATCTGAGGCGCACTGAGCATGCGCGCCACTATAAAATAAGACTATAATATTTGAAGCGAGTGTAAGAAGATGTTTTGTGAGGAAAAAACAGATTCAAACCTTCAACCTCAATGTAAACAATTTACATTCATATCAGCAGTTCCACGTGATGGATTCACTGTTGGATTATTTTATTTATTTAATTTAATCTTGACATAAATAAACTTAAATCATTTTTTATTTTTTATTATTGATATTTGTTTTAATTACAGATTTCATTGATAATAAAAATACATTAAATGATTTAAACATTATTTGCTGGGAAAACAGACAGAAAAAAGGCCAAAGTCAAGGTTTATATTTTTGTATTTACATGTTGAACCATTTAAAATACATTTTATTTTAACTTTAACATCTTTTACATTTTCTGGGGAGAAATTGAAGTTTAGCTTCTGTTTTCTTCGTAACGTCTCGATCCAAACGCGATGCTACAATAATGCGGTTGTTTTGACACGAAGATTCTATTTATCGCAAGCTAGGAGTAAAAAAACGTGACGTGTTATAATTATTTTCCGACCATCGACGTTAAAGTCGTATATGAGTCGCACTATTACGACGGTTCACGTTTCAACATGCGATCAATGACATTAATCAGAAATGCTAACAAATCCTGCGGCGCTAAATAATTGCTAAAACATATTGTTTCTAAATAAATTGTAAATTAGCAGGAAATTAAAGCTGTTGCTCATTTAATTGACACAGTTTTAACCACAGATTGTTACATTATCTATGAAACTAAAAGTTGTGTCGTACGCGGTCGTCGTGTGAGTTTCTGCAAACACAACAAATGCTCGTCGTCAGTGACTGATCACGTCCGTGAGGCTGATGAAGACGAACTAATTGACTCCGTGCTGTGGATTCACTGGAGCATCTGTCTGCGAATGGACTGAACCCAGAACCTGCTAATTCATTTAGCTTTTATAGCGAGCGGCGAGTGTCGTCGCTCAGCTTCGCACATTAAGACTCATCTATCACAATAAAGACGTGTTCGAGCCTCGACCGCGTCACCGTTTACAGTTCATTCACAATCTTCTCCTGTCCACACTTTAATCTGGGATTAATTCCACTTCGCTGCCGCACTCGTTCATATTTACTCCAGCAAATGAGGCGGCGAGCGGATGGCGGGAGTTTTTCCCCCTGACTTGAGTGTTGTGACTGCCGAGAGGAATATTTTGAACGTAACAGTCGGAAGGATTTCTGTCCGGCCTGTCACACGACACACACACGACACACACACTGACACACACTGACCTGCTGCACGGAGCTGCAGGCTCGGAACTTGTCAAGATGCTAACTAGTGTTAGCCGTGTTGTGTCTGCGGCGTCCATGTTTTCTCCGTCGTTTCACATCATTTCCAACACAAGAAACTTCTCAGCGACCCTGAGCCGCCGGGAAAAACACTTTTATTTCTACCTGTACATGTGTCGACGAGCCTGAACTGGATATTATTTTTAAATGAACACGTCGCTATCAACACCAACACTTTTAGATTTATTTTAAAATGTAAACAAACAGTCAGAATTAAAAATAATAATAATAATCCAAGGTCTCCGTGTCAAAATATTTGTCAAGAGAGCGACGTAAGGGAAAAATAGTGAAATTAATTTAATCAATTGGAATAAAATCCCCAAATAAAAATGAAAACGGATGTAATTTGTGCTGAAAAGCATTTATAATAAATTCATAAAATGTTATTGTAACACAAGAGTCACAATAAAAGTGTACGACTGTGAATATCAAAGCTATATTTCTGTTAGCTTAGCAACACCTACAAACACCTGCTGTGATAAAAAGACAAAATGGTGGCTGTAGATTATTATTTAAGTTTGGTCTTTGACCCGTCGACATCTCAGGAGACGCCGCAGGTTAAAGGTCAACCTGTCGACCACTTGACTCGACCCGACGACGTCACGCGATGAAGACGTTTGTGTCGAAGCAGAGGAAGACGAACGCGGAGCGATGGAGGTGCGACTCGTTTGATGAAGTTGGAAACATGTCGGGAGGGAGAGAGAGAAGCTTGAGCTGCAGCAGTGAAGCTCATCTTGTCCTCAAACCACCTCAAACTTTCCTTCTCCAGCAGCACATGCCACGTTCCCCCATTTACATCTTTACATAACAGCTGCAAGGAGGGCGTCGTGAGCTTCATGTGTGTGCGTGTGTGTGTGTGTGTTTGCGGTCGTGTGTGTGTGCGGGTGTGTGTGTGTGTGTGTGTGTGTGTGTGTGTGTGTGTGTGTGCTTATGAAAGCAGGTGTGGCTCATCGACACCAATAATCACATTTTTGTTGGTGAATTCCTGTCAATAGCCGATGATGGAGGTGAAGAAAATGGCGGATGAACGTGTCGTTGAAAATGAAACTAAATGTGTGTCTGTGAGGTTCGTGGTAAATAGAGAATATTTCTGTGGTTTTCTTCGTCCGCCGTGAGGTAAAAAAAAGTGTGTTTTTTTACTGCGAAAAGATCCTGAAGGTCGTTTATATTCTGCGGCGAAGATTTTTAGCATTTAACGTCTTTTGGTGGGTGCATGTTTAAGTTTAAGGTCAATCATTTTCAATCGATGATGAATCATTTTTGAAAAATCGACGTCAAAATGAGAAAAACCCAAACTGGAGAGGACCCACGACACTGCCTAGAGATGCTAGTTTACACGTATTGTTTATTTTTTATCTTAAATACTTTTAACATATTTTAGAGCAAATACTTCAAACTGATAGTAGTTGCAGTTTATTTATCACTTGCACAACACACGACGTGCTGAAGCAAAAACAACCTTCTGCACCACGGAGAGTGACACATCTTTAAAAGATTTGTGGATCCAGATGGTATTTAAGAAAAAAATATTGTGACCTTTGACTTTTTTTTTTTTTACATTATTGACGATTATTGAGATGAATTTGAATCTTTTGACACATGTTTAGGTTGTTTTTCTAATGAAAACAGAATCAACTCTAGACGTGAATATTTTGACCCAGAGATTTGTTCGTCACATCTTTAAAATAAAAGTAAAATTCACTTCAAGTTTCTTCTGTTTTAAGTTCTTATTATCTTCAGTGAGAAACTTGTAGTTGTTTCTCCACCTGTTGAAACATTCACTAGTTTCTGTTCATGTCTTGGATTATAACCTGAAAATACATCATAAAATATATGTTTAAATAATATACAACAATGTTATCAGAGGATATAATTCAATAATTCAGGTTTTTGTTTTTTTTGTTGACGAAGAAGTCGTGAATTAAAATAAAAATCCAGTAAAAGTGTTTAATGAACAAAACAATTAAATATAATATGAATATCTTTGTGCATAAGTTCATAAATGATCTAAAAGAGTTTCAAGCGATGACCTCAGTTATTTGGTTGATAAACACTCTTGTGACGCAGCTTTAATTTTTAAATGTTTATTATTATCGATTAAACAGGAATCATTCATAAACTTCTGCATAACTGGATCTGAAAGTAAACAATTGAATCAAAATTAACAATAAATCAATGACATAAAGATACTTTAAATCAAAATTAACAATAAATCAATGACATAAAGATGCTTTAAATCAAAATTAACAATAAATCAATGAAATAAAGATGCTTTAAATCAAAATTAACAATAAATCAATGACATAAAGATACTTTAGATCAAAATTAACAATAAATCAATGACATAAAGATACTTTAGATCAAAATTAACAATAAATCAATGACATAAAGATACTTTAAATCAAAATTAACAATAAATCAATGAAATAAAGATGCTTTAAATCAAAATTAACATTAAATCAATGACATAAAGGTACTTTAGGTCATGTTAACATGATTTTGTGTGTTTGTGATTTAATAACTGGAGGTAATGTATTGTTTATTTAAATACATACTACATAATACATGTTTTATCTTAATACATTGAGCTGTTATTATATTTTATTATTTCATTTAAGAGCTACTAATCTCATTTTAAAGGATAAATATTTTCTTCTCTGTCAGTAAAATCCTCGTCTCGTGTTTATATTGATCAATAACTTCATTTCCAAGAATTTGTCGTTTTTTTCTGCCTCAATGATCTTGTTGAAGCGAGTGAAGTTTGTCTGAAATCACTGACGTCAAATATTAATGTGTGACACATTTGAGCAGTTTTCAGTTGAATATTTGTACGTTTTGTTACATTTTAAAAATAAATACAGCCCTTGAATGAATTTAAAATACTGTCCACTCATACTTTAAACCTTTATAAAAGTGTAATAACATGAAAGTCTTGCAAACACAAAACAAATACGTGAAAATAATTTTAATTTTAAATACTTGTCAGTTGAGCCTCACATGTCAAATGTCGTGCAGCAGGTCACGTGATCCATGATGAAGCTTGAATAATAATAATAATAATAATAATAATAAACATATTTAAATAAGTATTTAAATCCTTGTGTGCGTTGGACGCTCGTGCGTTTGCTCGTGTTGACTTTGGCGGAGATTTATGCGCGTTTTGTTGATTCTGTAAACGAGAAAATTTGGGCAGAACGTGCGAAATAATCGGTGTTTTATTGAAACAAGCGCGAGCTCTGTGTGCACCTCCACGAGCTCGCGCCTGGACCGAACCTGCGTCTTTCAATCCGGACTCTCCGTGCGCGTCTCTCCGTGCGCGTCTCTCCGTGCGCGCGCAGCTCTGGATCTGCGGCGCTTTTCAAAGCGTCTCCTGCGCGAGGTTCGGACCGGAGTCGTGTGGAGAAACTCCTGTGAGTCCCTTTTAAAACAAACCCGGCGCCTGTCAATCACCGCGCATTCCAACCAATCCCAAGCCCCCCCTTTTTTTCTGGAGCCCCTGCGCCTGCTGTGCTTTTATATCGCACCGCGGCCTGTTTCGAGGCACTTTTACGACCACGTTATTGCCACAAATCAAGAGGGCAAAGTAGTGACGCGGAGCTGAAGTTCATGACAGACGCGTCATCATGGAGGAGCAGCTCGAGGTGTTGATCTGAACCATGTCCAGGTTCGGCGGCTGCCCTCTGTCCTGCCTCACGCCCGGGGAGGGCGAGCCCAGCGTGGGGCTGCCACCTCTGGCAGGGGAACACATGATGGGGCTCCCCACTGGCACGTCCTTAAAACTCTGCCCCTCGTTCAGAGACTTCCCCGAGACCAGGCCATATGCTGACCACTGCAGCCTCGCAGACTCCGGCTTCTCCGGGGGCATCATCATGGCACCAGACCCGCTCAGACCCAGCCACCGGTACCGAGACTTCAGGGACAACAGGAGCTTCTTCAGCTGCTACCAGGACCAGCAGGCCTCGGGCGACCTGGTGCTGGGCCTCCCCGGGGACCTCCTGAACCGAGCCCACTATGGCCAGATCAGCCCGTCCTTCCTGGGTCTCTACAAACCCCTGAACGTCCCGCGAGGATCCAAAGCCGTCAGGCTGGTGTGCAGGTGGACGGACGGGTCCAGGACGCCTTGCTCCAGAGCCTTCGGCAGCATGTACGAGCTCGTCACCCATGTGACCGTCGAGCACGTCGGGGGCGCGGAGCAGTGCGAGTACGTGTGTGAGTGGCAGGAGTGCGTGCGCGCGAGGAAGCCCTTCAAAGCCAAGTACAAGCTGGTCAACCACGTCCGGGTCCACACGGGCGAGAAGCCCTTCCCGTGCCCCTTCCACGGCTGCGAGAAGGTGTTCGCGCGCTCAGAGAACCTTAAGATCCACAAGAGGACTCACACAGGTCAGTGGGTCAGAACCGAGTCGAACCTCAGGCTTTTTGTGTCTCGAAAACAAACTTTTTCCAACTGAAGGTGACGTGAAAATAGAAGCACGTGACCGAGAATATTGGATTAATCACGAATGAAATAAACCTTTAAATAAATGTAATGGACTCGTAGTTACTGCAACAATAAAACATTTAAATCAAAATTATTCATGATAAATTATTAAATAAATAAAAAAAGTTTTATTTATGAAAGGAATTTAAAACCACGAAAACAAAAATTAAATAAATAAAAAACTGTTTATAAAGAGTTGATTTAAACGTCGTTAACTCATGATTAATGTATTTTATTACTTTAAATATTAGTTTTCTTAAATTTTCTAGTTTTTTATTTGATTCTATACATTATAATTAAACGAATGAATAAATAAGTAGTATTTCTAATTCAATAATTCGTTGATAATCAATCGAATAAAGTCAACATTAACTGGAGTATAAATGGAAATATTTCTGGCCTCTGTTGTGATTCCATGTTGTTTTGTTTTTTATTTAATTCCGCGCGTGCTCGTGGCCACACGTGAAGCCGTGCGTGTTGCAGCTGTGCTCGCCTCTCTTACCTCATCCAGAGAAATGAATAAATAAATCCCGGGACACCGGAGAGCTGTGACGCGGCTGCGCGGGCCTCCCGGGGCTGAGCTCGCGCTGGCGCAGCACTTTCTCCACGAGCACGCGCGAGGCAGGAGGGCGCGCGCGGGCCAATGATCGCGCGTGGAAACAGAAATGATTTACGGCGAACGAATAAGAGCTCGTGCTGTCAGATTCAATATTTAAGGGCCTTTTTTCTTCTCCCTCGTTCACGCCGTCACGTGATCACGAAGGTGTTTCTTAAACGTTATTTACGTTTAATATTTGGTTTTTCACGTTTTTTTCCAAGTTGTATTTTTTTTTCTCCCTTCGACTCAACAGAGAGGATTTAAACCATTTATTATTAAATGATATCAGACGATGATGGACAATAATAAGAATCTCTGTCTTGCTTCGATTAATAATCTTAATAAAGTGTCGATAATACTGTGATAATACTGTGATAATACTGTGATAATACTGTGATAATACGTCACACTTCACGTCACACACTGATATTATAGTAATATTGAGATTGATTGGATTTTTTAAATGAGAGGGAAATGTATTTACGTTTTAATTTAATGTTTGACTCGATTATTTCCTGCTGAGACATTTTTAAACGTTGATAAATGATCTTTTAATGACTTTTCATTATTTGTCATTTAATCATTTATTATTTTTGCTTTGACTGTAAAGATGTTTTTAAGTATCATTTGTTTCGAGGACGTTAAACCCACACGTGTCTCACTGTCGCCTGTTCTTGTGCCCGCAGGTGAGAAGCCGTTCAGGTGTGAGTTCCCCGGATGTCACCGCAGGTTCGCCAACAGCAGCGACCGGAAGAAGCACTCGCACGTGCACTCCAGCGACAAGCCGTACACCTGTAAGGTGCGCGGCTGCGACAAGTGCTACACGCACCCCAGCTCTCTGCGCAAACACATGAAGCTCCACTGCGACAAACCCGAGACGCGCCCGGACCCGGACCCCCACACGCACGCGCCCGCCGACGAGTCCACGCACAGGTCCCGGTTCCACGTCGACACCGGCCTGGACTTCAGGTCTCAGCCGGTCCTGGAGCCTCTGGGGCTGCAGCGCAGCGGCTTCAGGCCCCAGACCCCCCAGACCCCCCAGTCCTCCCAGTACACCTGCGCCCAGACCAACCCCCCCGCGGTCCAGAACCACAGGACCTTCCAGTCCGGCTCGCCCTTCCAGAAGAACCTCGTGAACGGCTGGTACACGTGCCACAGCGCGGTGGACCAGTACCCGCCCAAGCACTGCGGCAACATCCTCTGAGACTCGAACCCATGACCTTCTCCCGGGTCCTGAACTGACCCCCCTGGCTGTGAGTCTTAGACCCCGAGCTTCTTGAATGTACCTTGAATGTATTTTGATGTTCCACTATTCTCACGCTGGACCTACGAGAACACGAACCCTCGAGCACTTGCGCGTCATTAGAACCCAGAACCAGAACCCAGACCCCCCCCCCCCTCCCCCCCCCTGACTCCACGTTTTATTGTTGGTTTTATTTCTCATTTCTGTGCAGGAAGTGTTTCTATTCAAGTGTTTCATTAGCATATAGTTCGTGTACATATGCCTCGTGTATGATTAATTATGTATTTTATATTTTATTAAAGTCTCTATATTCTCTTTCATCCGCTGCGAGTCCAACACTGGTCAACTCTCTTTATTTATTTGTTCATTCGTTCATTTGTTCATTCGTTCATTTGTTCCGTCCCTGCCTGAGAGGAACCAGGAGTCACGTGATCGACCAGGGGCCTCGGCGGGGATTAGGAGTTTGATTGACAGGTAATTCTACCTGATCCTGTGACGAACACTAATGCTCGCACCTGAACTTCATTCATGGATCGAACCTCGAACTTCTTCAGTAAATCAATCACAAGTTTACGGAGAAAAAACGTTTTTTACACAAATGACGTTTTTTTTTACGATACAAAGAATGATTCAGCAAAAAAATATATGTTTTCTTCGATCATAATTTCAATTAAATGTATATTTAAAGCGGCGCGTCTGTACTTGTACTCGTACTTTTGCGCAAAAATTATCTTTAAACAAGATGAAAATAACTTAAATAAAAAAATATTTACTATTTATTTTTATTATTATTGGACGCTATTTTTAATCGTTAAAAAATGTCACATTTTATGTCACAATTAAGTTCTTCATCTGAGGTAGTTTGTCTCATGTTTTTAATTAAAATACATATATATATATATATATATATATATTCTTCATTTACTATTTCTTACAGTTCAACACGTTATTTTTTCTGAGTTGTGACTCGTACATTTGTATTATTTAGTCTTGAGTATTGTCTATTATTTTTACTTTAAATTCATCCAAAAATATTTCTACTATTTGTACTTGCTTTAATAAATTATGTAGAATAACATTTACTACTAATAATAAAATGGAATTTAAGTTAAAAAAGGGCAAATATACAGTATATGCATACATATGTATATATATATAAATGTGTTTGTATATATATGTATAAATATACAAATATATATGTATAAATACATATATTTATATATACAATATATATATATATATATATATATATATATATATATATATATATTTATATACATAAAAAGGGCAAATACAGTATATGCAAACATATAAATCAGTATATATATACACATATATATATATATGTGTGTGTGTGTAATACTAAATCAGTATTATATATATATATACAGTATATATATATATATATATATATATATGCATATATATATATATATGCATATATATGTAATACTGATTTATATGTATGCATATACTGTATAGTTGCCCTTTTTATGTATATATATTGTATATATAAACTGTATATTACCTTAAATACTATCTAGTACTAATCAGTGTAAGTATATTGTTCATTTACAGGTTGTATTTCTCTCTTAATTTGAAGCCACAAATATCAAAAGGCCAGAATAAAACCAGGGAAATATATTCCAAGTGAACGTTAATATAAATATAAATGTTAATTACAGTCAAAGTTGACACTTTATTCTCCTGATTTATCTTGGGTCAAAGGTCACCTGGACTTGTCATAATATTGTTTCATCTCTGAGGAACCATCGAAGCTGCAGTTACAGGAAATAAGATCATCATCATCATCACGTGTGTCTTTTAAACGCTCAGACATGTTAAGCTGCGGCTCCGTGATAATGGAGGTCAGTGGAGTCAAGCTAATGATGAACACGCTAATTAAAGTCACGCCTGAAGCTTGTCTTCCCGTCTTCCTGCTCGTCTTCTTGCTCGTCTTCCTGCCTGTCTTCTTGTCTTTCTGATCGTCTTCCTGCTCGTCTTCTTGTCTTTCTGCCTGTCTTCCTGCTCGTCTTCTTGTCTTCTTGCTCGTCTTCCTGCTCGTCTTCTTGTCTTCTTGCTCGTCTTCCTGCTCGTCTTCTTGTCTTCCTACCCGTCTTCCTGCTCGTCTTCTTGTCTTCCTGTTCGTCTTCCTGGTCGTCTTACTGCATGTCTTCCTGCTCGTCTTCTTGTCTTCCTACCCGTCTTCCTGCTCGTCTTCTTGTCTTCCTACCCGTCTTCCTGCACGTCTTCTTGTCTTCCTGCTCGTCTTCCTGCTCGTCTTCTTGTCTTCCTGTTCGTCTTCCTGTTCGTCTTCCTGCATGTCTTCCTGCTCGTCTTCCTGCTCGTCTTCCTGCTTGTCTCCCTTCCCGTCTTCTTGTCTTCCTGCTCGTCTTCCTGATCGTCTTCCTGCCCGTCTTCCTGCTTCTTCCTGCTTGTCTTCCTGCTCGTCTTCCTGCTCGTCTTTTCATCTTCCTGCTCATCTTCCTGCTTCTTCCTGCTCGTTTTCCTGCTCGTCTTTTTGCTCGTCTTCCTACTAGTCTTCCTGCCCGTCTTCCTGCTCGTCTTCTTGTCTTCCTGCAGCTCGTCTTTTCGTCTTCCTGCTTCTTCCTGCTCGTCTTCTCGTCTTCCTACCTGTCTTCCTGCTCGTCTTCCTGCTTCTTCCTGCTCGTCTTCCTGCTTCTTCCTGCTCGTCTTCCTGCTTCTTCCTGCTCGTCTTCCTGCTGGTGTCGAGGTTTGTTCATCTTCCTGGAGGTGGAGGTGGAAGTGGGCGGGGCTTGTGAGACTTGAGTGACACATGCAACATGTCAAGTTCCTGGAGTGAAGATATTTAAAACTAATGTATTCATAAGACGCTCCTGAGACTCACAGTGACGGTGAGTCTGGTCTCACTTCACCTCAGAATAGAAACCAGAGAGAAATAAACTTCTTTCTTCTTCAGGAATCTTTCCAAAAGCTCCTCAGACTTCATCTTGTTTGGTCACCTGACCTCATCATCGCTCAACACAAACCAGATGTTCCTGCAGCGGCGGCGAGGAGCCTGAACCTCCATTTTGTCCCCACGGTTTTGATGAGAACGTCGGCGTCCAGCTGTGGTAATATTCCGTAATCGCCGCCGCGGCCACGCCCTGCGCTAATCAAAAGTCGTTAGACCTTCGCCTCCCGGTTCGTCCGCCATCTTTACGCCGGCGCTCTCTGCCTAGCAACAAGAGGGCGGGCGCCATTTTGGGGGGGCAGCGAAGCCACGAATCAATCTAATGTAAATAAAGACGTTTTCACCTTTTGAGTCGCCTTCGCTCGCCCCGGGTCGCTTCTCCACGCCGGGGTCGTGGGGGGCGGCTGGGCGTCCGGGGGTGGGCGCCGCCGTCAGGCCGCGGCTGGTCTTGGGCGTCAACGTAACCGTGTGTGACACCTCACGGGGTGTGTGTGTGTGTGGGGGTGTGTGTGTGTGTGTGTGTGTGTTGGGGGGGGCAGGTGACGCCGCGCGGCCGAAGGTAACACTGACCAAGTTGTTGTCATAATTGGGGTGTTCCTCGCCAGGTCGGGCGAGCGCCGGCGTCTTTCTTCTCCGCCCCCCCTCATGCCAGGTCCTCTTGTTCCTCCGCGAGCCTCCAGCTTCCCTGCAGCTCCATCTTCTCGCTCCACGGCTCCACCAGGACGCCCCTAATCTGCAGCAGTGTGTTGGTGAGTAGACGTCGTCACACTCACACACCAGAGTTCTTGTGGGTCAGTGTGGGCCGGACCACGTGGATGTTCCCCCAGACAGTAGGTCTCACTGCTGGGTCAGGGTCTACAGGAGGAGAACTCTTTCCTCGAGTCAAACCTGTTTTTATTTATTTTATTTATTACGAACATCAGCCTTTTATTGTCCGAGTTTGAAACTAAACGATCGTTTTTAGTTTTTAGTTTTTAGTTTTTAGTTTTTAGTTTTTAGTTTTTAGTTTTTAGTTTTTAGTTTTTAGTTTTGTTCTGTCCGCCGTCCGTAGACATAAATCACCTTCGTTCGTTCTTTTGCTTTTTATTTCTTTAATCTCAGGTTACGATCGTTGTCCAAACACAAGAAGGAACAAAAACATATTTGAAAATATTTACGACGCAGATCAATTTTTTTGTCTCGTTCTTTGTGTAGGTTTTGAAATCTAACACTGGATTAAAAGACTTTATGTTGTGAGTAAATAAACGTACGATGATGGTTTTAACACGAGTAGTTTATGGTCAAACTTCACATGTTTTTGTTTCGTAGCAGAAGTTCAAGATTTACACTTTATTTCCAGACAGATTAAGCTAGTTCTGCTGCTAAATGCTAACAGTGTTGTTTTCCCTCCATATAAAGAAAAACAATAATAAACTAAACCAGATTCTTTCTGGCATTTCAGTGTTTTTTTAAATAAAATTCTTCACAATCTGTCGTCAGATGTCGATCATTAAAGGCTCGAAGTCACATATTTGTTCTTTTCTTTTTTAATCTTGAGGTTTTCATCGACGTAGAAACACACAAAAATGATTAAAATATCAACACAATCAAAAATGTATGAATCTGAAAAGTAGAATGTGATTAAAATACTTTTTTAATGTTTAGTTTGTTTTGTAGGAGAAGCTAACAACACTGATCAGCATTAAGCTAGCTCTGATGCTAACAGCAGTTCTTACTCTCAAAGGAAACAATTATCCTGTGAATGAGATTATTTTTTTGAATCGTACGTGTTTTTAACGGAACATAAAGTAGCAACAATCACTAATGTGACATTTCCTCCTGCTTGTTTGATATTTTAGTCAATTGAATGTGTCATATACTGAAATGTTTATTAAGTGACACGTTTAATTCAGTTAAAGTTCAAAATACATTTGTTTTATTATGATGATCATAGTTTAAGTCACTTCTGTTGTGTGTTGACTATTGTTAACTATAAAACTACGGATACATTTATATCCTAGAATTGTTTGTCGTCAATGGATCTAAGAATTTGTTTGTGTTTTAAAATGTATTTATAATTTAGTGTGGGTTTTGCTATCAACACATTTGAAAAAATAAATAAAGTATAAACATATTCTAGTCTTATTCTTCATCTCACTCTTCATTTGAAGCCTTTAGATTTAAATACTTTTATTTTCTATTTCTGTGTTAATGATACTTTTGTCAAAAGTTGTCAAACTTTGCAGTATAAATTTGTTATTTAGTAGAAACTAAAGATAGAAACACATTCATAGGTGAAGCTAGCTCTGATGCTAACAGTGTTTTCCCTCCATTAAGAGGAAACAAAAAATAAGTTAAACTGTATTTATTGTGGTATTTTTGTGTTTATTTTTAAATATAAAGAATTAAATATTTGTACAATTAACCAATAGATGTTTTTTTATCATCACAATGATTCATATTTTGCATTCATTCAGTTATTTTCAGGGTTAAAAAACACTCAAATAAATGCACAAATTAAATTAAGGAAGGCTAGAAATGATTCGATGACGTCAGTAAAATCTTAAGTGACACGTTTAACGTTTAATTCAGTTATTTTCAACATTAAAAAACACTCAAATAAATACACAAACTACACTCGTCTGCTCGGTTAGTTTCAGTAAATTTCTCTTCGTAATATTTAGAAAAGTTTCCTCTGACTCTTGGTTTCACTGCTTTATTTCCATCGTCGTGGTCTTTTCTCGAGTCACGAACATGTTTTTATTTTGTTGGATTTGTTTCGTCAAAATATAAAACCACACGTGTGCGAACGAGCAGCTCATGTCGACTGTGACGAGGATCTGAGCAACATTTTCATTCTGTTTTTCATTTTAAAAATCTTTAATATGAGGTTTTGAGCGCAATAAAAAGATTAAGAGACAGAAAAAGAGTCTCAGTAATAATAATATTTTCTACGAACAATGAAGCATCGAGCACTAAATTGTAGTTTGATAGTCGTTAAAGAGAATTAAAAATAAATAAAACTATGATTCGATGGCGTCAATAAAACCTTAATGATTCACTCAAGCGACACGTTTAACGTTTAATTCAGTGAATTGCTCTTCGGAACATTGAGAATTGCATGATGGGAATGTGAACTGGAGCTTCATCGCTGCGATGATGTTATGAAGACGAACGATCGTGGTTCTGGTCGTATCTTCTGTTATCGAACTAACGTTTCTTTGTGATTAAATCCGTGAAAAATAAACTTTCAGTTTTTTTCTGAGCATCAGTGTCACTAGTTTGTCTCTTTTTCAAAGCAAAACAAAGATTTAGCGACGATTAAAGACGACGTAAAGAGGTTTGTGAGTCTGTCCTGGAGCAGGAACATTAAGTGAAGATGAAAACAAGTCACTTTGATAAACGAACGTTAGTCGCACACATCGGATCAAACGTTCAAATTAAACTCCTGTCACTTTGTTTCTCGAGGAAAGAAAGAGAAATGAATGTTTTCAAGAATCTTCAGAAGCTCCTGCAAGACAATGCAAGTGTTGCTGCATTTTCACCGTGTTTACGGCGAGAAAGTGTCTCCGCTCGTCCTCGTCGTTTTCATCGACGCTGCATTTTTTTCAGGCGCTCCAGCCCCCGTGAAGTCCAGCTTTTATCAGGGCTTATGAACAACTCTCTATTCACTGCTCAAATGGTGGCTGTGTGTCGACCGCACTCGCCGACTATTGTTGCAGGAGCTTCACCCAAAAATAAAAAGTATTGCTGAACAGCCGATACGCATTAAAATGGAAGACGAACGCGCCCTTCCTCATATCTAATGCATATTTGTCTTTTGATGCCGTGCAGTTCACCCCAGTGAATGCTTTTCAAAAAGGCATTTTTAATTCTCTTTTTTCATTTATTATCCATGTCTTACATAAGAGATATTTTGACAGTTTCTGAAATATCACGGCGGCTTTAACGGTCTCCGATGAGCTCAGCTGCTCGGGAGGTAAACACGCCGGAGAAGGATTATCTCATTCAAAGAACAATCTGAGGGAGAAAAGTTGTGGATGTCGGCGCCTGTTGCTGCTCCACTTGAAGATAAAACACAAGTGTGTTCTCGTGGACACTTTAGTCCGTGATACGTGTCTGCGGAGGTTGATACGTTTATGTGGTTTATTTTACCTTCAAGAGCGTCTGATCAAATATAGAAAGATGTATAAATATATCATCGTCTCGTAAACACAAAAAAACACAACAGAACGACTCAGACTTTCATCGACTCGAACGTTTTGAAGCCAAACTAACTTTATTTAGAAGCAACTTTAAGAAAATCTTCAACAAAACCATCAAGTTTCACGTTTCAGTGAAACCTCTGGAGATGAAGATGATTTCATGACGATGAAGATTAAACTCGTGAAGACGTCAAATCAACTCTGAGTCACTGAAACAGTAGATTCGTCTCAATTCTCTCGTTCTTTCATCAGTTTCAGTAAAAAATGTTGTTTTAAAATTCGTTCACTTTGAATGAATCACATTTTATTTAATTGACAAACAAGTTTAATAATAAATATGTTTTTAAACTGATGAAGATAATGAGGATATACTTTTATATTTCATGAACATGTATTTAAATGTTAACTTTGAATAATGCTACATAATGTTGTGTTTATCTTTGGTCACTCTTGTGCGTCATGCTAACATTGTGTATCTGAAGTGAGCAGGAACGATGGAGAGAAACTTATTTAGATCAACTTGAGTCAAACTTCAAGAATCAGGTCATTGGACTCAAAACACATCTGATCCAAATATGACTCGAGAGACTTAGAATCTGACAAAGATCTTCTAAAAACACACTTTAACAACCAGTTTGATTGACAGACGTGTTCCTCGTTTGACTTTTGTTTAATATGTTTGAATGTTTGAACAATGGTTTTTCTCATGATCCAGTTTCTTGTCGTCGTCATTATCGCGACAAAAACAGTTGGTCGACAAAACAAAAACAAATATATGATGCATGAAAAAAAACTATAACTATAATCTAACAATTTTCAACTATAATCAAACAATTTTCAAACTAAATCAAACAATTTTCAACTAAAAACAAACAATTTAACTATAATCCAAAAATTTTCAAATATAATCAAACAATTTTCAAACTAAATCAAACAATTTTCAACTAAAAACAAACAATTTAACTATAATCCAAAAATTTTCAAATATAATCAAACAATTTTTTAATATAATCAAACAATTTCAACTATAGAAACAAAGTGAAACAAGCGTGATCACAGCTGGAGGAGTGAAGCCATTATTACGTCGTCATGGACTCTCGTAACCTCTTGTTCGTCCAGATTTCAGAGCAACTTTATAAAGTAATGAGTGTAAAACATGATGAAAGACTAAATACACAACAACAGGAAAAGTCACTTCTCATGAAGAACTTTTAAATAATAATAATAATAATAATAATCTCTATTTATATAGCGCCTAATCCTGCATCAGCAGCTTTTGTAACGTCTGTTTTTTAAATAAAGTTGATACGTTTCTGGTTTGACTTTCAGGAAGAAGGATGTTTCTCTCGGTCCTCAGGGACCTGAAGGATCTGCAGGAGATGAAACTCTTGGAACAACAGAGTTCCAGGAGTGACGATGAACGTGACACGAGTCATTAACCATGTTTCTGCTTCATGTGTGTAGATGTTCACAGCAACAAACACACAATCGTTACACACATTTAAGTCTCGACAACTTTCTCTTAAACTCACAGCTTTTGATACGAACAAGTTCAAAGGAAGAGAATTTAAACAAGTCGATTCAAATAAACATAAAGAAGCAGTTTCTCTAAAACACATGAATAAAGTTCAATTATTATTTTAATGGTTAAAAACTGTTATTTCTGAGATTTGTCATTCGACATTTTTGTAAAAAGTATTTCTTTCACAAGAATGTGTCGCTTGTGTAGTCATTTTTGATGGAGAATTTTAAAATGATCCTGAAAGAAACTAGTGAAGAGTTTGAAGGAGAAATGTGAGTTCTTCTACTAGAGCGGCTCAGAAGAGTTTAGTATGAACTGCAGGCGAAACACATCCTTCTGGTTTAGACACTAAATAAACTTACAATAGTGTCAACGACACAAACACTCAGTTTGACTGACATAAGTCACTCAAGTTCTGACTCGACCCTGAACTTTATCATCAACAATCACCAGAGTTTGACTTTTGTCCACATTTAGCTTCAAAGTGTTTTCACTCATTGTTTGATTTCTTCAACAATAAGTTCAGCCTCTGATCAGCTGATCAACAGTAGATCTGATGTCATCAGCAAACATGTGATAAGAAACATCATGATTTGACCAGAGGAATCAAGTACAAACAATAAAGGACCCAGAACAGAACTTTGAGGGACGCAACAGATCCACTGAGTCAGACCAACAAAGTTTTTTTCCCCCCAAATAATACAGAGAATAACTTTGAAAACATTTTTTGATTTCATCTGTTTTTTAACATTTTTATAATTATAATTATGTATATTTTTGTTATACTATTATTATACAATAATTTGATTAATAGTTTAACGTCACAAAAACCTGACCCAGATTCATCCCTGACTTGGTTTTATTTCCTGGTTTTTCAAATTTTAATCTAATCGTGTTTTTGCCCCTGAACTGATACAAAGTATAGCCTTTTAATATTTCATGTACTTCTTCTATTCTTCTGCCGTACTTCTGTTGTACTTCTGCCGTACTTCCGCCGTACATCCACTGTACCTCCACTATATTTCCGCTGTACTTCTGCTGCATTTCTGGTATCCTTTTGGTATACTTCTGCTGTAGTTTTGCTGTACTTCTGTGGACTTCTGCTGTACTTCTGCTGCAATTCTGCTGTACTTCTGCTTTACTTCTGCTATACTTCTGCTGTAGTTTTGCTGTACTTCTGTGGACTTCTGCTTTACTTCTGCTATACTTCTGCTGTACTTCTGCTGTACTTCTGCTGCAATTCTGCTGTACTTCTGCTTTACTTCTGCTATACTTCTGCTGTACTTCTGCTTTACTTCTGCTATACTTCTGCTATACTTCTGCTATACTTCTGTTGTACTTCTGCTTTACTTCTGCTATACTTCTGTTGTACTTCTGCTTTACTTCTGCTATACTTCTGCTGTACTTCTGCTTTACTTCTGCTATACTTCTGCTGTACTTCTGCTTTACTTCTGCTATACTTCTGCTGTACTTCTGCTTTACTTCTGCTATACTTCTGCTATACTTCTGCTATACTTCTGCTGTACTTCTGCTATACTTCTGTTGTACTTCTGCTTTACTTCTGCTATACTTCTGTTGTACTTCTGCTTTACTTCTGCTTTATTTCTGCTATACTTCTGCTATACTTCTGCTTTACTTCTGCTATACTTCTGCTTTATTTCTGCTATACTTCTGCTATACTTCTGCTTTACTTCTGCTATACTTCAGCTGTACTTCTGCTATACTTCTGCTTTACTTCTGCTATACTTCTGCTTTACTTCTGCTATACTTCTGCTTTACTTCTGCTGTACTTCTGCTATACTTCTGCTTTACTTCTGCTATACTTCTGCTTTACTTCTGCTATACTTCTGCTTTACTTCTGCTATACTTCTGCTATACTTCTGCTGTACTTCTGCTATACTTCTGCTTTACTTCTGCTATACTTCTGCTTTACTTCTGCTATACTTCTGCTTTACTTCTGCTATACTTCAGCTGTACTTCTGCTATACTTCTGCTTTACTTCTGCTATACTTCTGCTTTACTTCTGCTATACTTCTGCTTTACTTCTGCTGTACTTCTGCTATACTTCTGCTTTACTTCTGCTATACTTCTGCTTTACTTCTGCTATACTTCTGCTTTACTTCTGCTATACTTCTGCTATACTTCTGCTGTACTTCTGCTATACTTCTGCTTTACTTCTGCTATACTTCTGCTTTACTTCTGCTATACTTCTGCTGTACTTCTGCTTTACTTCTGCTTTACTTCTGCTATACTTCTGCTATATTTCTGCTATACTTCTGCTGTACTTCTGCTTTACTTCTGCTTTACTTCTGCTATACTTCTGCTGTACTTCTGCTATACTTCTGCTTTACTTCTGCTATACTTCTGCTGTACTTCTGCTTTACTTCTGCTTTACTTCTGCTATACTTCTGCTATATTTCTGCTATACTTCTGCTGTACTTCTGCTTTACTTCTGCTGTACTTTTGCTCTACTTCTGCTTTACTTCTGCTATACTTCTGCTTTACTTCTGCTATACTTCTGCTGTACTTCTGCTTTACTTCTGCTTTACTTCTGCTATACTTCTGCTATATTTCTGCTATACTTCTGCTGTACTTCTGCTTTACTTCTGCTTTACTTCTGCTATACTTCTGCTGTACTTCTGCTATACTTCTGCTTTACTTCTGCTATACTTCTGCTGTACTTCTGCTATATTTCTGCTATACTTCTGCTGTACTTCTGCTTTACTTCTGCTATACTTCTGCTTTACTTCTGCTTTACTTCTGCTATACTTCTGCTATATTTCTGCTATACTTCTGCTGTACTTCTGCTTTACTTCTGCTGTACTTTTGCTTTACTTCTGCTTTACTTCTGCTATACTTCTGCTATATTTCTGCTATACTTATGCTCTACTTCTGCTCTACTTCTGCTGTACTGCTGTGTGTTCATGGTGTGTGTGTTCATGGGTGTGTGTGTTCATGTTGGTGTGTTCATGGTGTGTGTGTTCATGGGTGTGTGTGTTCATGGTGTGTGTGTTCATGGGTGTGTGTGTTCATGGGTGTGTGTGTTCATGTTGGTGTGTTCATGGTGTTTGTGTTCATGGTGTGTGTATTATGTGTGTGTAGTCAAGATATTTCAGACACAGATCACAGAAGTTTTGAACAACTTGTCTTTGATCTTTTTTATTTCCTCCGAACCCTCGACTCACTGATGCCTTGATTCACGAGTCGCTCAGACAGTGAATCAGGTGAAGATAATGAACAGGTTGGACATGTTTCTCAATCAGTAAATAAATCCTTCATTACGTCGTGATGTTCTCGTCATCAAAGTCGCTGCGATGGTTCTGCTGCAGGAATCCCACTGACCCATATAGTTGATCTCATTTTGAAGTGAATAATATAGATTCACGTGCGGAGAACAGACGAGCTATTATTAGTCTGCGGCGCCGTCTTCCAGGTTCGGCAGAATTCCCCGAGAAAAAAAAAGAAAAAAGCATTACCATCTCATTTGGCTAAGGGTGAGATTACCTTACGCAACCAGTCGTTTCATCAGGGAAAAACGAGGCGAGCTGTCGGAGCCGCCGGAGGAAAGAGAAAATTCCACTTTCACAAACATCACACATGACAACTTGTGATGCCACCTCACTGATGTTTCCCTTGAAAGGTCTCTCGCTAACAACAACATGCTATTGATCCTTAGCACCATTTTAACAGCCCCTCACACACACACTCACACACACCTGCGCAGGTATGGACGGAAACATTAACACGTGGCGGAGGCGAGCTGTCAATTAGGATCAGTCGTCGTCGTCGAGTCCGGCTCTGTCTGACAATAATAGATATCAGACGTGGAAACAACAAATACTCGCCGCGTCACTCGCTGCGACACTTCCAGGCTTCATTGAAAAAAGGCGAACAAGGAAAAAAGAAGAGAAAAAAGAAGCTCAGAGTTCAGTTGTTTCATGAAGGCCACACTCACAATAGAGAGTTTTTCTTTTACCTCAGCGAGTAAAGAAGGAATGAACGCCTGATAATGACCCATTAATGAGCTATTATTAATATTATATTTATTTATATTAGCGTCATCAGAATAATGAAAGGTTGGATTTTACATTTAAATGTTGAAACCTTTTTTAATTTTTTTATTTAAATGTTTAATTTTTTAACAACAAGAGTTTGATTTTCTTATTCCAATCATTAAAAAATATAAATTGTGAATTCAATATATATATATATATATATATATATATATATATATTTTTTGTAGTCTTTTAAATTCAATGTAAAAATGTTCTGAATGTTCTTCAATACAGTGAAGAGTTTTAAGAAAGACGACAATTAAAAACTGAATTTAAAAGAATACAAATTCAAAACTATTTAATTTATAGTTATTTTTGAATTGTTGGAATTAGGAAGTTAAAATCTATGTGAAAAAAATTAATTTGGAAAATATTAGAATCTTTTAATTTTATTACTCAAACATAATAATTCTTCAATTCTTAAATAAGTAATTCTATTAAATTAAAATGAATTAAAATATATATTTTTCATCAAAGTCGTTGCTTTAATTTTGATATTAGTTAAAATTGAAGAATAAACTTTAGCAATTTAGTTGTTCCTGATTTTTTCTTAGATTTATTTTGGGGTTTTTATTGTCATTACTACGTTATATTGCGTTACAATAATTTTTTCTATTGTAATATTTTCTATAATTTCTTCTTTCATTTTTTTGTATTTTTCGTTTACTGTTACTTTTGAACCGATTTCTTTTTTTAACACGATGATTTCTATGGCCATAGTTTTTATAGTTTCATTTGGTTCATAGTGTCTGTTATACCTTTATACTAATAAGAAAATAACAAATGTAATACATAAAACTTATTTTACAACATAATTTGTTGTGTGTATTACAGTTTTCTTTCAATATTTCTACATATTTTTTTGTTTTTGTTTGTTTTGTTTATCGCTCTTTGAACAAAAATCGGAAATTAAAATAATTTGTGCCGAATCTAACCATAAATAAAGAATTTTGTTGACACTTATAAATAAAATGAACGATTATTTCCACTCATTAGTTCCTCCTGAGGTGACGAAGACGTCACAGGTTCAAATATTCAATTATCGTTAATAACCTGGAGACTGGAGTGTTTCTAATGACATGAAATCACAGAGAAGATCACAAAGATCAACAAGATAATCTGAGATTCATGTCCTTCAGCTGTTGTAGAGGCTTCTCGATCTGTCAGGAGGAACGCCGGCGTGTGATTGGCTGAGCAACAGGAGATGGACCAATGGCGGACGAGCAGCTGAATCACGGCGGCGGTTCCTGCTGTGTTCATTCTTCACGCTCTTTTTCTGGCTGCAAAATGTGACTTCCACGTTTGCAAATGTCGCAGCAGTTTATGTAAAGCTTGTCCTTTTTTTACGACTTCTCCTCGCGACATTCTCTCGTTCTCTCTCTTGATGTTTCTATTTCATGCTCTGACCTGGTTGGTTTGAGGTTTCTGCCTCCAGGGACGCACGAGTCCTGCTGCTGCTTCAACATGTTTGGAATAATGACAATAAAATGAATGAATGACATCAACAATGTTACATTTCTATTGTTTGGCTAAACATCATTGTTGGTGCTTTTACTTTGACAGTCCCAACAGGAAGTTCCCGGCCAGGAAGGAGTTAACAGGAAGAGGAAGTGAGCAGGTGTGATGAGAAGACAAGGGAAGAAAACAGAAGACAGGTGAAGACAGGTGAGTGACTCTGAAGGAATGTTTTCTTCCATGTTTGTTTGTTTGTTTGTTTCATCAAAACGTTGATGTTCACATCATGCTGTGTGTTAGCTTGCGGATGCTAACATGCTAACTTGCTAACATGCTAACATTAACTTTAAGTTTGACGGTGAGGAATTTATGTTAAAATAGTTTTTTTTGTGGAGAATAAATCATCAAAAGTACATTTGTGTTCACAACTGTAAACAAGTGTCTCAGTTCAGGTTCTTTACACCACAATACAAAGGTGTGATGGAAACACACACATTATTAAAACACCTGCAGAATATTCCATAAATATCTTTTTAATCATTTGTAAATTGATACTTAAATATATTGCTTACAAATATTTTCCCAAAGAGTCACATGACCAGTTAAATAATAAAAAAATATATATTCTTAGTATCATATAATGTCACTGAGATAATAAGTAAAGAGATATATTTTGTACAGTGCAAAAGTTACATGACTCGTGTCCAATAGAACGTTTAATTAATGAATAATAATCATTAAATAAAAAGAATCTAAACTACTTATCTAAGATTTAGCTAGCAATGCATTAGCAAATTAGCTATTCGTATATTAGCTATTATTAGCTATATTTTCCAGGAATATTCAAGTGTGTCATCAGAATATTGAATGAATTCTTCAAATCTTGAAACTTTTAATTATTTTCGTTGGAAATAGTTATTTTTTTTGGTTAATATAATTAAATTATTTCTATATTTAAAGTTTGAATTGTGTGTCTTTTTAATTGAATAAAGAAAATAATCTCTATATCTTTATCTCTATCTTTTAAATTAATTATAAATGTTAATAGATTCACCAGACATTTCTTACCGAGATACTGGATCAAAACCATGCGACATGCAGAACTTATAATAATAATAATAATAAAAATAATAATAACAATGCTAACAACAATTATTGTTATTATTATAAAATGTTTCATTATACAATTTTTCTTTTTTAAACAATTTGATGCAAAAAAAACCTATAACATTTCAATCAAATAATTTAAAGTTTTCACATTTACATGAAGATTCTGATGATACACTTGCGTGCAGTTCAAACATTTTTAAATATATTTGACTGAAGTCGCTGCATTCTTGTTATTCCTTCATTAGTTCTCAGTGATGTTTTTCTTCTTTAATTCAAAAATATGCACAAAGATGTTTTTTTAAATCGTAAAACGATCTATTGATCCTTTAATAGAAACCTCGTCGCGGGAGTGACGGTGTTTAGTTCCTGACGGATACAAAAGTGGAACACACTAGTTCCCCCCCGCGGCACCACCGCAAATAAACACCATGTTCGGAATAAGAAATAAATAAATGCGCAGAATTAACAAGGATGTCACAGCTGCCAGTTTCATGCTGTGTCACTTTCCTTTTTCAGTTTTTTATTTATTGGAAATGATGCTCGTCTCAGTCAGGTGTCCCCCTCTCTCTGCTCCCCTGCAGTATCTGTGCAAGTGTTTATCACAACAAGCAGCAGATCTTCACAGATCCTCAACTTCTCTGCTTGTTCTGCATCCTTTAAAAACCTCTGAGTCGTCAGCTTTAAAATCAAGTCTTTTGATCTGCAAGCTATTTATCCTCCATTTTGAGGTAATTTTCACCAAATACTTCATCATTTACACCAGATATTGTTTCGCTATCTTTAAAAAGACACTTTGTTTTGTTCGTTATAAAAAAAAAGGATAAATCCAAGTTCAGATGATGATCATTTATGGAAAAACATCAGTGAATGTATTGAAATATTAAATTTAAGATTTTAATTACTGAGAAATAATTTAATTCAATCATTTCTATATTGAAGGTTTGAATTTCATTGAATAATTTAAATTAATAATTTTAATATTAAAGGTTGAATTTTGTTTTATGAACAATTACTATTTAAAAAATTCCAATATTTTCAAAATGCATGGATTTTCTTTACACACAGTTTGATAATTCATCTAAATAATTACAAAATGATCTCTATTCAACGTTGTTTTATAAATTCAATATAAAAATGTCAGTAGTGTGATCGTGACGCGTTGCGTGATTGAATGATAGTTGATTCTCTCGTTAACATTGTGTAACTAAAAGGATAAAACAAATGTGTAACAACAAGAAGCTTCAATATCTTCATCAAAACAACAACATCTTCACAGACATTAAGAAACGATCATCAACACTGACTCATGTTTTTATTCACTCATGATCTAGTTTTTTCAACTTTTAAAACGTTGTGTATTTGACTTTCTCTGGTCGACGAGTGCAGTTTATAGAGTGTCTGAACCTCACACTTGTGTAGTTAGAATCAGATCCGTCGAAATATATACACCTCGGTGAAAAATGAGCTGAGCTAAAAGGCAAATCTTTCTATTAATTTTGATTAAATTGACTGACTGGCCGTTGAACTGTGTTTTTTCATATCAGGAGATGTTGAGATTTCTTTCTTTCTTTCTTGTTCATAAACTCCTTGTGTTCTGGGACTGTCTCAAAGGGAGGAGACCCGGGGCAGACCCAGGATCCAGTGTAGAAATGATATGAGTGGATTGACTTGGGAGGGTCTTGGTTTTCCCTCAGAGAAGCTGGAGGATTTTTCTTTGGGCCTCTTTGAAGCTGCTGCTGCCCCACGATCTGACCACATTCATGATGCGAGTCTATGAGGGAAGTTCAGGAATAAATCAAAAATGTCATTTATTTCTTCACAAGATCAATTCTGACTCGACTAACAAATTGAATCTTTGCTTCAGGAATATTTTGATGTTTTTAACTGGTTTGCTTCAAAGTTTCAAGTCAAATCTCTCTAAATATTCCAATCATCTGCTTCTAGTTCTGCTCCTAAAACTCCATCAGATCTTCAGCCTCAGATGGAGGAAAAAACATCTTTAATAAATGTCTTCAAATGGTTTCTGAGCCGCGGAGAAAGTTTGTCGCTCGGACTCGACAGTAAATCTGGAGAAAACATTGGAAACGTCAGTGGCTTGAGTCGAGCTTCACCTTTGGATGTTTTTAAATTGGCCGAAGATGAAAGAAGATCTTTTTTCCTCCCGAGTTTCGAATCTTCTTTTGATCAAATGACCAGATAGGAGGTGAGATCAGGGTGAGAGTTACTCAACACACAAACACTTGTGGGTGTGGTCGCGTGTTGACGTCGTGGTGCGTTCAATGACCTTATTGTCATGTAAAAGAAATCGTATTTGTATTGCTCTCATCATCCGACTTTATTGAATTTGTCTTAAAGTATTTATATTGGATTTGTTTCTTTTATCAGTTCAAAAACGTACAGAGGTTGATTGACACTCTAGTCTATTGGTGTGAATGTGTTTGTGTTCCTGTGACATGTTCAGGGTGTCCAATGCCTCTAACCCCAGCTAGCTGGGACAGACTCCGTCGCCCCCCTGCGACCCGAGATTGTAGAATGAATGAATAAATGATTCAATGTCTTCAATATATTTCCAGTGAGTCTCTGTTTTTGACGCCTGCCACCGAAAAAGAAAAAAAGCCCAAACCCTGGTTGTGAAAGTCGACTTCACGTGACGCTCTTTCATTTCTCCGGAGGGAACACATGTGCCACAAACCTGCACATCCTCGCCGGCGTGTCACGGGGGCGGAGCCTCCCCTGGATTGAGACAAATCCACACATGTAGCCTCCAGTTCGACAAAATGTGCATCACAACACGTTTCCATGACGAGAGCGACGACACATGATCCGTCGCTTTCCACCGCGGGCCCTGAAGGCATCTTCTCCTCCACGGGCTCCGTGGTGTGTTCACGGACATGTTTACAGGCTAATGGGCCTTTGTTGGCGCTGGTCTATTTATTTAATACAATTGTAATGTGAACAGAAGGAATAATAAACAGGCTGACGAGACATACGATGCTTCTTGTGGGCAGAGAGACCCTGTGTAAGGACACAAAAGGGGGACGTTTCCACTGCGGAAAGTAAATTCTTTTGAAGTGGAACTAATCATCTGAGGGATGGTTCTCGTTGTCCTAACAACGCTGCTGAATTGGAATGAGCCTCTTTTTCTGTGGAAGATATGTTTTCTTTTTTTCATTCAGGCCTGATGATGATAGTAGTTTCACGCTCTGTCCGCCCACATTGTCGGCCCGAACCTCTGCGCAGATAAGTCTTCACCGGGCGACGCCGAACACACGGCGGGTGACTCTTGGACGGTGACGTCAGCGTCTCCCCTCTGTCTCCGGCTCTTTACGCTTTTTAATGCCGTTAGAGAGCAAAAGGAATCTCGGGGCAAATCCTCCACAATAACACTTCTTTCCAAGAGTGTGAAAAGATCAAGACTTTCTCCCGGAGTCGCTTGATGTGCTCGTCACCGGCCGTGACGCCGCACAACATGTACTCCAGGTACAAGTACAACCACAAAACTATCACCGATAATAAACATGATAATGTTGAACTACGTTTGTAGCTTTTATCACCAAATATTCAGTCATTTATCAACAAGAATTGGATCATTTTTTAAACAGATCAGTTTATTAAATACTGTAAAAATGATTAAAAAAAAGAAGAGAAATTAATCAATTGATTGATTTTCATTTGTTCCAGCAGTACATGTACACACCAGGACATACAAGCACATTAAAAACGATAACGACAAAAAAAATTCTAAATAAAGAAAATACAAGTAAAAATATAAATAAAACTGTAAAAATAATTATAAATGTACCAACAAGACAATAACTATAACAATGTTGTTGTTGTTTCTTAACAATGGTGACAAAATAGTAAAAGTAATGTGTGTGTGTGTATATATATATATATTGTTATTTAATTAATCTTAATACAAATCATAAAATAACAATGAAAAGCATGAACTCCTGGCCCAAGAAAACCTCACACATTTAAATATAAAAAGGAAAAAAGTCCCATAAAACCTTTATAAACAACAAAAAAACCCAGAAACATTTAAACTATTTATTATTCTTCTTATACTCATTTATATTATAATTATATTTATTTTTGAAACATATGAACAAACTGTTGATTAAAAATAGAAACTATTGAACAAAGTATTGAAACATATGAACAAACTGTTGATTAAAAATAAAAAACTATTGAACAAAGTATTGAAACATATGAACAAACTGTTGATTAAAAATAAAAACTATTGAACAAAGTATTGAAACATATGAACAAACTGTTGATTAAAAATAGAAACTATTGAACAAAGTATTGAAACATATGAACAAACTGTTGATTAAAAATAAAAACTATTGAACAAAGTATTAAAACATATGAACAAACTGTTGAATAAAAATAGAAACTATTGAACAAAGTATTGAAACATATGAACAAACTGTTGAATAAAAATGGAAACTATTGAACAAAGTATTGAAACATATGAACAAACTATTGAATAAAAATAGAAACTATTGAACAAAGTATTGAAACATATGAACAAACTATTGAATAAAAATAGAAACTATTGGACAAAGTATTGAAACATATGAACAAACTGTTGATTAAAAATAGAAACTATTGAACAAAGTATTAAAACATATGAACAAACTCTTGATTAAAAAAAATACTAATTTGTTACAGAGTTTCTAAATTTATTTACAACAGTTTCCTAAAAAACCCATAGTTTCTCAATATTTTTCAAGGCTTTGTATTAGTTTCAATAGTTTGTAAATGAGTTTAGTGTTTTTCTAACCATCTTTACGAATCAATCTTGATAACATCGTCAATAAAGTCTTGATTCTTCTGACACAACAAACCTGGATTGTTTACTTTGACCTGATTAAAAATGTGAGGCAGAAGAAGAAGTTCTTCTTCCCTGAGAAGACGATTAGTTCCAATGGTTTGTGTTCCTCGCTGTGGATCCAAACGAGGTTGTTAAAGTAAATACCTGAGCTCAGCACAAAAGCTCTCTTTGTCAAGACGGTCATTTATAAATCAAGTCGGCAATGATTAGCTGAGCGAGGAGGCGTCCGAGTCACGCCGGAGAATCTTTTGTCAGGAGCTCAGGCGCTGGAACGCTGGAGTCCAGGTCCTCATGTGCCCTCAGGGAACAAGAAAGTGTTTGGGGATCTGACCCCAGACTGTGCGGATTCCAATCTCTTACTGTTAAATCTTTATCTCCACATGGGCCGAGAGGCTCCGAGGTATAAACCAGTGGCTCCAGTCATTCA
This sequence comes from Callionymus lyra, assembly GCF_982586985.1. NCBI lineage: Eukaryota > Metazoa > Chordata > Actinopteri > Syngnathiformes > Callionymidae > Callionymus > Callionymus lyra. Next base: position 27,413,776 of record NC_141826.1, on the reverse strand, counting down.
GCCGTTTTATTGTCTCAGTGGGTGAAGGTTCAGGCAGGAGTCGTCGTCAGGAGCCGAGGTCAGATGTTCCTCGTCCTGGGAGGGAGAGGTGGACTCCTTGAATTATCAACATTCTACTGCCATGACATGCATGACTTGTACTTTTATACACTTTTCTTGAACGTTTTGCATTTTATCCAAGAGTTCGACATCATTATGTTTCTATTCTAAACTTATAAACTGTATATTTTCATTCATATCAAAGCGATAATAAACAGGAATTGGATCCTAAAATAATAAACAGGAATTAGATCCTAAAATAATGAACAGGAATTAGATCCTAAAATAATGAACAGGAAGTAGATTCTTAAATAATAAACAGGAAGTAGATCCTTAAATAATGAACAGGAAGTAGATCCTTAAATAATAAACAGGAAGTAGATCCTAAAATAATAAACAGGAAGTAGATTCTTAAATAATAAACAGGAATTAGATCCTTAAATAATGAACAGGAAGTAGATCCTTAAATAATAAACAGGAAGTAGATCCTAAAATAATAAACAGGAAGTAGATCCTTAAATAATAAACAGGAATTAGATCCTTAAATAATAAACAGGAAGTAGATCCTTAAATAATAAACAGGAAGTAGATCCTTAAATAATGAACAGGAAGTAGATCCTTAAATAATAAACAGGAAGTAGATCCTTAAATAATAAACAGGAAGTAGATCCTAAAATAATGAACAGGAAGTAGATCCTTAAATAATAAACAGGAAGTAGATCCTAAAATAATAAACAGGAAGTAGATCCTAAAATAATGAACAGGAAGTAGATCCTAAAATAATGAACAGGAAGTAGATCCTTAAATAATAAACAGGAAGTAGATCCTTAAATAATAAACAGGAAGTAGATCCTAAAATAATGAACAGGAAGTAGATCCTTAAATAATAAACAGGAAGTAGATCCTTAAATAATAAACAGGAATTAGATCCTAAAATTATAAACGGGCAGCAGATCCTAAAATATGTCATTTAGATTTATTCCTAATATTGGTGTCGTTTTCATCATTGTTTGTGAAAAAATCCACATTTGATTATCTTTTTGATTTATGTCACACATTTGACTGTGAAATTCAAGAATTTTTTTAAAATGTTTTTATGGTTTTGGTATCAAATACGTTTTGTTTTTTTTAAACTTTATTTCTGCTTTTGTACGAAGCTGTGCTGTTCCTTTAAACACATTTAAATAAAGTCTTGAAACACATTTGCAAACTATTGAAACAACTATTGAAACACATTTACAAACAATTGGAAAAAAAAAATAATTAAAAACATTTACAAACTATTGAAACAAAAATAAAGTATTGAAACATATTTGCAAACTATTAAAAGGAAAATATTGAAACTCATTTGCAAACTAATGAAATACATATTTTAATGAACCTGAGAGTAGTTTGTAAAGAAATACATTCCAAACAATGACATGTAATATTTATATTAAGGTTCATTGAAGCCACTAAAGAATTCTAGTCGGTTGTTAATTAGTAAATTAATCCAAGTTAAGATTTGGCAGCTCGTGTGATGATGTCGTTCGTCGCCAGAATCATCGTCAGTGATGTCACTCAAGAAGATCCACGGCTGTCGTCACGACGACTGTCGAGCAAACGACTGTAGGTTGTGTGTGTGTGTAGGTTGTGTGTGTGCAGCGACACACACTCGGGTTACAGCAGGACACTGGTTAACTAGGCCGCGCTGCTGGTTCCACCGTGAGAGTCACGAGTGGATCATCTTAACGTGGAAACACCAGAGGTGTGTGAGTGAGAAGCATCTGTGGACACACACTGTGGACACACACTGTGGACACACACACACATCTTGTGTTTCTGTGGCTTCACGCGAAGGATCCGTCGGCCATTGTTGGTCCGTGCAGACTCGGCGCTGGAAGAGGCGAGCGCGGCGCTGCCAGTTGGCTCGGGTCGTGAGAGCTCCAGGCAGACGCGACACCAAACTAATCCTGATCGCTGCCACACAAAAGGTCAAAGTGGGAGGATTGAGAATGTACGACTACACTCACAGTAACACAACCTTCTTTCTTACACACAGATTTAAACGTGTTCCTGATGCACACGGAACTCATAACATCAGTGTTTCCTGTCACGACTCGTACGATCCTGAGATCTCAACGGAAGAAACTTACAAAAATAAACATTAAACTAGTACTATCTAACTTTTACTAACCTATACGAGGTGCTCAACTTTGATTTTCAATACATTTTCAATATAATTATCCAAATAAATGATGTTGATTAATCCTTGTGTTGTCTCTGAGTTAAAGTGACACAAGGGATACCTCGAACACATTTGTTTTTAGGTGTCCGGGTCATCTTTACCCAGAGAACGCACAAGCGTTTAAAAAACTTTAAGGGATTAATTTTTTTAATCTTTTTCGCCTCAACCAAAATACGAATGCAGTCATGGTGAAATAACACATTTTCAACTGTAATCAAACAATTTTAAAATATAATCAAACAATTTTCAAATAAAATCAAACAATTTTCAATTATAATCAAACAATTTAAAAATATTATCAAACAATTTTCAACTATAATCAAACAATTTAAAAATATTATCAAACAATTTTCAACTAAAATCAAACAATTTTCAACTAAAATCAAACAATATTCAACTAGAATCAAACAATTTTAAAATATAATCAAACAATTTTCAACTATAATCAAACAATTTTCAACTATAATCAAACAATTTTCAACTATAATCAACAATTTTCAACTATAATCAAACAATTTTAAAATATAATCAAACAATTTTCAACTAAAATCAAACAATTTTCAACTATAATCAAACAATTTTCAACTAAAACCAAACAATTTTCAACTATAATCAAACAATTTTCAACTAAAATTAAACAATTTTCAACTATAATCAAACAATTTTCAACTAAAATCAAACAATTTTCAACTATAATCAAACAATTTTCAACTATAATCAAACAATTTTCAACTATAATCACTATAATTAAACAATTTTCAAATATAATCAAACAATTTTCAACTAAAATCCAACAATTTTCAACTATAATCCAACAATTTTCAACTAAAACCAAACAATTTTCAACTATAATCAAACAATTTTCAACTAAAATTAAACAATTTTCAACTATAATCAAACAATTTTCAACTAAAATCAAACAATTTTCAACTATAATCAAACAATTTTCAACTATAATCACTATAATTAAACAATTTTCAAATATAATCAAACAATTTTCAACTAAAATCCAACAATTTTCAACTATAATCACACAATTTTCAACTATAATCAAACAATTTTCAACTATAATCACACAATTTTCAACTATAATCAAACAATTTTCAACTATAATCAAACAATTTTCAACTATAATCAAACAATTTTCAACTATAATCAAACAATTTTCAACTATAATCAAACAATTTTCAACTTTAATCCAACAATTTTCAACTATAATCCAACAATTTTCAACTATAATCCAACAATTTTCAACTATAATCCAACAATTTTCAACTATAATCAAACAATTTTCAACTTTAATCCAACAATTTTCAACTATAATCCAACAATTTTCAACTATAATCCAACAATTTTCAACTATAATCAAACAATTTTCAACTATAATCCAACAATTTTCAACTATAATCAAACAATTTTTAAACTTTAGTTAATTTTGTTAAATCATTATTAATGATATTCATTTACAATTGTGTGTCATGTGATCATTATATTTATCAACTTCACAGTATGAGATGAAAAGATTAATATTTATTCATAAAATTGTCATAAAGTCATTGATCGTCGTCTTGAACTGATGCAGTTCTACTCCTTCTATTCTCATGTGTTCCAGATATTTCTCCAGCTTGACTGAGCAGCAGATAAATCTTCTTTCGTCTCATCAGTTGAACGTAAACAAACATCAGCTGCTTCTAAAGTTGTTTAAACGTGAAGAAACGAGTTACAACACGCTTACACACCAGGACATTATGTTCTAGTTTGATTTAAAGGTATTTTACCAGACGTTCTTCAAGATTTAATTTGTATTTATTTAACTGTACATTTTTGCACGGACACAGAACATCTAGATTCATGTTTATCTTTAATTTAAACACACATCTGATGGAGTCGATCACACATTAGAAATCAATGCTACATTAGCTTAGCTCGCGTGTGTCGAGCGCCTCCGTGTCGTGGCGCCGGCGCCGGTTATTGTGGCGTCTCAGCAGGTGTAGGTTATTACCGAGTGTTGAACTAATGATATGTAATGAGCTCTCTGTGACATCCAGTCTCGCCACCTCATCGTCTGCCGTTAATAGATCCGCAATGCAATTAGCGTCGCGGGGAAGCCAGGAGCTTACTCAGTAAATACATCTATAAATACATACGTGTGCTGGAGCGTGTTCCTCGTGCTCAGCACAAGTTATTCTGCCTTTGTTCGCGTCTCAACTTCCAAACCTGCTTATTCGCCGCGATCCCCGCCGGTGAAACCCACGGACACGCGTCTTAAAAACGTATATTATAAACGGTTTGCGATGTCGTGGCGAACGCCCTGAGCCGCTCTGGCTGGTCGCCTAGCAACGGCAAACAAAGGCAGAACCATCTCAAGTTTCCCGTGGAGCGGCCGGACCGCCGCGCCTTTGATGGTGACTGGGAAAATAGCTGAGTGGGCTCCTCCTCGCATTTGTCTTTCATTTACTCCCCTCCCCTCCGAAGGTTCCCCCCAAAAAAACAGGCAAATCTTCATCTGTCCCCGGCGACGGCGCCGCGGCTGGATAATGGCCGTGGCGGGAGAAGCTATTGTCGGACGGCGGCGTTTGGGTGAAATTGGACGACGTGGAGGTTTTGTTTGGTGTCGCGGCTCAGACGGGCTTCAATGGAGCCGGAGCCGGTGGGTCTTTTGTCCGGAGCCGCTCGGGCCTGACGCAGGATTCATCAACGTGTGTTGAACGCACACTCCAGAGGCTCGGACGCACAAACGTTGTGTCGTCGTCTCCAGGAGATGATGATGATTCGTTGTCTTCTGAGGCTCCAGAACCAAAGTGCTTTCATTTTCTTAAACACGTTTGCTTTGGATTATGTTGTTTTAGGTAAACGAAGCAGTAAAGTCCACTTGTAGTATTTGTGTAAACGCTGAACACCTGCTACACACATGTTAGCATCGAGCCGCTGGAACAGTAGCAACATCGAAGGCATCATCGTCAAAGACTTATTTATCTTAAACGTGTGTTTGAAAAACTCGCCTTTACTTTATTAATGATTCTCGATTCATTTGTACACAAGTTTGTTGTTTTTAATCACCAGGAAGTGAAGTCGACGCATCTGGTGAGGGGTCAAAGGTCATGGCTAGCATGTTAGCTCTGGATGTTGAGTCGAGTATATGAACCTTTTTTAAAAAAACTTTATTCGTCTTCTTACAGAATCAAAAATCAACCTAAACGATGAAATAACTGAAACGATCTTCTCGTCGGTTTGGTTTAAGATCGATAGTTAGTGGTGAAGTCACTAGTTAACATCATGGATCTGCTCACGTTAACGACTTCATTCTTGAAACATGGAAGTTGTTTTTCATTTTTCTCGTAACAGGATGTCCTTGACGTAGTTTTTACATTTGTAGGTGTTTTTAACCGTGTATTATTTTTACAAACAATACTTGTTTTGTTGGCATCATACGAGGAATATTAGACGATTACAATTTACAAATATTAAGGGTTTATTTTACCATTTTAATTGTTTAAAAATATGACGTTATGATTGGTTTAGATACATTTTTACGTTTATAATTCAATCTTTCAAACCTGAATTTTGTCGGGAGATGAAGCATCTTTTAAACTCCGATCATTAAAAGTGTAAAACATATTTTTGCAGAACTGCATAAAAAACCCTGCAGACAAAAACATCAATCAAGACTCAAAAAAGATTTAGTTACAGACGATAAATTCCACTGTTTACAGAAACATTTGGCTAAAGAAAATAAACGTGGACAACATTTTTGTGCAGTGAAAACATTCTTTGCTGCAAACTGAATTATTTAAATGTTTTTCTTGGAATGGATTTTTGTTCTTTTAACCAATAATTCCACCAAAAGAAAAAAAAACAGACTTAACCAATTGAACAATATTAACAGAAATAAATGTATGTTTTTTTCTTCTTTAGAGCTAAAAAACAATTAGAATAAGAAACAATTTCCCGAAGGAGAGCTCCTGAGGGATCAATAAAGTTTTACCTTACCTTACCTTACCTTAAAACCTAAATGTTGATGAAATCATAAACGACTTGATCGTCTCCGTCGACACGACCTGAGAAGTCTCTCCACGAGGATGTTCGTATCTTCACAGAAATCTGTAGATCAGTCGAAGTGAAGAGTTTCACTGTTTCCCAGTCAGTGACGGTGATTGATGTTTCCATCTGTGCTTCAAACAATTGCTGCTGTTTGCAGCGAGACATGCAGCCCAGTGGGGTGTATCGACTGTGGACCGGCGCTGATCCACTGGCATCTGTCTCTGCACGGGTGCAAGTTAAGATCAGTTAAGATGAGGCAGCAGTCGAGATTAGTGACGGTCGATGAGGCGTCATGAAGCCTTTCAACCAACTGGATTGATACTGTATTGTTACTGTGTCGATACTGTGTCGATACTGTGTCGATGCTGTGTCGATACTGTGTCGATACTGTGTCGATACTGTGTCGATACTGTGTCGATGCTGTGTCGATGCTGTGTCGATACTGTGTAGATACTGTATTGTTTCTGTGTCGATACTGTGTCGATACTGTGTCGATGCTGTGTCGATGCTGTGTCGATGCTGTGTCGATACTGTGTAGATACTGTATTGTTTCTGTGTCGATACTGTGTCGATGCTGTGTCGATGCTGTGTCGATACTGTGTAGATACTGTATTGTTTCTGTGTCGATACTGTGTCGATACTGTGTCGATGCTGTGTCGATGCTGTGTCGATGCTGTGTCGATACTGTGTAGATACTGTATTGTTTCTGTGTCGATACTGTGTCGATGCTGTGTCGATGCTGTGTCGATACTGTGTAGATACTGTATTGTTTCTGTGTCGATACTGTGTCGATACTGTGTCGATGCTGTGTCGATGCTGTGTCGATACTGTATTGTTTTTGTGTCGATACTGTGTCGATGCTGTGTCGATGCTGTGTCGATGCTGTGTCGATGCTGTGTCGATACTGTATTGTTTCTGTGTCGATACTGTGTCGATACTGTATTGTTTCTGTGTCGATACTGTGTCACTGAATACTGACACTTGCTGGACCTTAAACATCTCTACAACGGACACTGAAGTTATGACCAGAGCTGTGTCTCAAATCACATACTTGCATACTTAAACTTAGTATTTTTAGTGCATGAGTGCGTCTCAATTCTTAGTATGTAAATGTAGTGTTCCATACACACTAAAATAGTAAAACACTCAACAAACAAAACTGAGTATGGATCGACGGACACTTTCTACACTAAACGGCTCCATCTTAGTGACGTTGTAAACAGAAGTTACGTCATATATATATATATATATATATATATATATATATACTGTATATATATATATATATATATATATATTCATATACTTCCAGGTGTATTTTCAGCAGCAGTATGAGGATGACACATCTTCGCTGCTGATACCGTCGTTAATATTTCACCAATATTTCTGATATTCTTGATCCAAACCAAACGTGCTGCCAGCAGGTGGCGATAGTGTTCCTACAGCTGGTTGAAACCATCGTTAAATAGAAGTAGAAGAAGAATCTGTCGCGTCATTTGTTTGTCATTTGTCAGAGTTTTATTTGAGACATACTATCTGTGGAGAATTAGTTACTAGTTAGTACGTTAACTACCAGTATGTGATTTGATTTGAGACACATCACTGGTTTATACTCAAGTCGTTGTATTTTTGTTAAAACTTTATCTCTCAACTGTGATTTTAAACCCTTTGCTCCTGTAGCACTTTGGGATACTTTCTTAGAACATAAATTGCACTAGACTTATTATTATGGTTTTATATTACTATTATTATCATATAAAACTGATGTTTAGTGGAAACTGATCCTGATTCTAGTTTAAAAACGTAAATGATCTGCGATCCTTGTAGCGACGCTTTCTTTGACACATGAACTTCCTTTTTAACAGTTTGTTGCATCAACGTCACTTCGATTCAGACCCGATCGGTCACGAGACTTTGCTAAAGCGACACATCGGACCTTTCACCAGCCGACCTTGACAGACCAAGATTCAAAACTGTCTTATCGGAAATGACGGTCTCAAATATTTGTATTTTTGCACACAGTACTTCACATTCAAACATCTAGTATGAAGCAGCAACAACAACTTGTCTTTGTTCTTGTTCCCATGATGACGGCTGATTGGTCGCTACGATACTGTAGTCGAACGTGTTGCCATGACAAAAATGATCATCCACATCTGTGATGGGTCGACTGGGCGGCAAAGCTTTATGGGAGCTGTTCAGGTCAGTGAGAGGGTTGTTGAGAGAGATGACACGAGAAAATCAACTCGTTTTCAAATTCTGTTTTCAGAAAGTAATCCTGAAATAAACGAGGTACCACCGTATAGAGAGAGAGTAGGATGGATGGATGGATGGATGGATGGATGGATGCATAGAAAGGTCAATTGAAGGATGGATAGATAGATGGAAGGATGGATAGATGGGTAAATTGATGGATGCATAGATGGATGGATAGATGGATGGATAGGTCAATTGATGGATGATGGATAGATGGATGGATAGTTCAATGGATGGAAGGATGGATGGAGGGATAGATAGGTCAATTGAAGGAAGGAAGGAAGGATGGATAGATAGATGGATGGTAAGGTCAAATGAAGGATGGATGGATAGATGGATAAATAGGTAAAATGATGGATGATGGATGGACAGATGGGTCAATTGATGGATGCATAGATGGATGGATGGATAGTTCAATGGATGGAAGCATGGATGGAGGGATAGATAGGTCAATTGAATGAAGGATGTATGGAACTTGTCTCTTACTCAAGTGTTTCCAGGACCTTGAAATGATACGAACGAGAGATTCAACATCAACTTTCTCTCTTCCCAGCTCGGGTCAGTAGCCTTGCTAACTAAAACTAGCCATAGCATGTTGCTGGACGAGTAACAAATGAACATTGAAGAGTTTTAGGAAGTTTTTTTATTGAAGAATTCTCCATCAAACCAGCATCTGAACCAGCGTCTGAACCTGCAGGAAGGCGTCTCTTTACAACGTGAAAAACAGTTAAGAAGGTGAGATTCACAAAAGTTGACTCCCCGAGGATCAGTGATGGAACAACCAGGGGGTTCTGGTTCTGGGCCCACATGTACTTTGAAACTCAAGACGTGTAGTGAGAGGTTGGGATTCACCTTGTTCTGCAGAGGTGCCCTTGAGCAAGGCATGGAGCGACTACTTCATCGTACTGTGGTGAGTGTTTGCCAGCAGCAAGGTGAAGATGAACTTCTCACTTTCATGGACGTGTGTGAGACGCACATGAACTTTTGTGTGTCTGTTGTATACTTGTTGTTCTGCGTGTCTGTTGTACACCAATGACAAGTGTGTATCGCTCTATTGTGCTTGAAATTTGTAAAAACAACAACTTTCTCAATCGGTTTTGAGAGTTTTATATAACAAATCCTTGATATACAAGTTTTTTTTTAAACTTCTCTGCGACGCCTTCATGAAAGACTTTCTTTTCCCTCCCGTGAATATATTTAGCTCGTCCCAGATTTGTCTTCCCACATGTTTGGAGTTTACAGTTGCAGGAGATGATGCTGAGTGAGAGGTTTTTATCAAATGTATTGATCAGTGATTATACTCTGGTACATTATTCACATCAGTTAACAGTTCATTACTTTTCCATCCCACTTCTGACACCATTTGACTCTCACCTTCTTTGGGAAAATCCTCTACACAATCGTAGACACAAGAGACTTGACTTACTTATCATAGTCAGTCAGTGTGTACACACAACACACAAGGTACACACAACTAATGTATTCTTGATTTAAAATTAATGGAATGTTACAAAAAGAACAAAAAATTGAAAAATTGAAACTAAAATCAAACAATTTTTAACTGAAATCAAACCATTTTCAACTATAATCAAACTTTTTTCAACTATAATCTAAAATGTTCAACTAAAATCAAACAGTTTTAACTATAATCAAACAATTTTCCACTATAATCAAACAATTTTCAACTATAATCAAACAATTTTCAACTAAAATCAAACAGTTTTCAACTATAATCAAACAATTTTCAACTATAATCAAACAATTTTCAACTCTAAGATGAAAATAAATCAGCTCTTCATGGTGTTACACAACAATAACACACAAACACGACAGATAATCTTCAACTCACTGGATGAAGCGATAAAATCCCGACAGAAAAACATATTGAATTCTAATTTGCATCCGAGCATGAATTCTCAAAACGGCTCCACATTACATCAAAAGTGGTGGAAATAAAAAGGATTTTGAAATAGTTGGTTTCGTGGAGTGACTAATGCGCAGCTTGTTGTCGACGCGCTCGTGCCAGCTCGTATTTTTAGACCAATAACTGTTGGTGCCGAGAGGAAAGTGTGGCGAAGATGAACGTTGGTCTTAAGCTCGAGTTCCTGCGACTCAAAGTTGCCAAACAAGGCCGTCCCGAAATAAAGTGGGATTAGAAACAGGACCATCGTACCACGAACAAAGCAAAGTATTTATTTACGGGCTTGTGTATTCATGTATGCACTTTTTTTGTGTTTTCCCTTTTTTCCACCGGTAGACTTGCGATCATTATTACCTTCGGAGGACGATAAGGCTCTAAGAGCCGCCGTCATCTTACAAATCTCTGCAAACACAAAAGCAGGTTTTTAACCACGACTCCTCCACGGGTCTTGAAGGGGGGTCTTGAAGGGGGGTCCTTGAAATCCTCGCAGGAACCGGCTCGTGGAAGCCGATAAGGCCTTTCTACATAAAACATCTCTCGGCTCTGAGTCACGGCTTTGCATATTAATCACGTCATCAATAACTTATAAGTTTCACATCTGTGTGGATTTTAACAGCAATACTACGTTTGTTCTTGTTTTCTCGCCTTCGTTCCGTCGGTTATTAATAAAAGTTTCAGTGATTGACGGTTCAAGACGAATACACTTGACTTTTCTACTCGACTGACGGGAACCAGGAGTCATTTGAGTTGTTGTCGTGTCATCGAAGTACAAGTCAGTCTTAAGTACTTTGATAAAGAACCATTATTTATAGATATTATCCACAGAGATGTTTATTTGAACGTAAAGTGTGGAGAAGTGATTCTCTTCGGCAGATAGAAATAACTTTCTAAAAACTTCCGGGTCAAGGATGAGATCTGCACCAACTAGATGAGTTCAAGTCTCTTGGGGTCTTGTTCACGAGTGAGGGAAGAATAGAGCGACAGGTGGATTCTGATGAGTCTGCAGTTATAAGGACGCTGCACTGATTTATGGTGGTGAAGAGAGAGCTGAGCCAAAAGGCAAAAAGCGGTCTATCTACGTCACCTTTGGTCATGAACACCTATGGGTGACTGGACTCTCTCTTGGAGACGAGGAAGGAAGGTGATCCGGGAGAGGCTTGGAGTAGAACCGAAAACTGATCAGGATCCTCCAGGACGCCTCGCTCAGTTCATGTTCCATCGGGAGGAGATCAAGGGGCAGATCCAGGAGAGACGAGGTCCCTCAGCTGGTCCGGGAACACCTCGGGAAGCGCTGGACGTGTCGCTGAAGAGAGTCTAGAAGCTGCTGCCCCCACGACCCCAACCTGGATGGAGATGATTTGGATCTCTGTGCTTCACACTTGAACAATCCAGCGTAGAAGAATCATGACTGGATATCACGCGTGACCCCTCGACCCCTCGACCCCTCGACCCCTCGACCCCTCGACCCCTTTACCCTCGCGGCTGCTTCTTTCAAACTGAGAAAGTTTGGAAAAGCGTCGGTTCATAAACATCAGGATGTCTTTGGTTCACAAACGTATCAAGAAGGTTTGTTATCGTACGAAGACGTCATTATCGTCAGCATCGTTGCAGGAGAACCTTTGGATCCTGATGTGGAAGAAAAACAAGATGATTCAGTTTCTCGTGGTTCGTGCGGATGATGAACTCAAGTGTCGCCTCGACTCGACTATAACTTCACAATCTGAGGGGTTTTTATTTGCACCGTCACCAGGAATGTTGAGCAACATCAACAAATCAAATCAATTTTTAAATTAAAATGTGTTTTAACAGCAGAAAAGTGTGAACAGTTACAGTAGTTGTGCGTCTGTGAATCTGGGGCCTCGTGTACTAAGAAGTAGATCTTCTATTAAATATGTCCAGGAACTGAAATCCAGAAGATGACTCGGTATAAAAATATTCAGATGAATGAATCTGTGCGCGACAGGAATTTAGGCTCTTTTCCTCCTTTCCAATCAACGTAGAATTAATTGCAGACTTGTTCGTCCCTTTCCACGCCCTCATTTACATATTAAAATCATATTTAAATGAACCATGAGTCTGTGATTTCAAGCGACAAATGAAAACGTGAATTTTAACTGGATTAACCGTTTATATTTTTGACAGAAAAGGTGTCTCAGCATGTTTTCGTGCGTATAACCTCCGAGTTCATGAGATGTTTGAGGAAGAAAGTCGTCGAGCTTCCAGATCATTTGAAAATATACGTCGATGATCGTCGCCGTCACCGAAGCGTTGTTCTTCGCTTGACCTACACGAGCGTCTGATCGACTCGCGAAGACGATGTTTAGGAGCGAAAACTTCAAATAGACGTTTCTACCTTTCAAGAGGTTGACGTAAGAAGTGAAGGATTCTCGCAGGTTCTTCAAACATGTGTTTAAATAAAACATGATGATTTCTGCGCAACAGTTTCTCAAGCGTTAACTCGACACAAAGTTCACTCGCGGATCTGTTGCTATTCAGAGAAGCAGCTCGATCTCTTGGAGGAGCCGGAGTGTGTTTGTGCCATAAAGAATTATCACCTCTTCACTAGATGACATTTGTGCGGCGGCGACGCATCAAAACAATCGTGGCACAGACGGCGTGGGGGTGGGGTGGCGCCCGTCGGTGCTCTCCTCCGGGGTTCAGACCTAGAAGCAGAAAATGTCCGTCTTTGTCTCGTCCGACACGTTTTATTTCTGGAACAGAGAAATCTGTTCAGGGACCCCGACATTTCTTCTCCCAACTGTTAGGGTGTCGTTCGTCAGGCGTCCACCCCCGAGCCGTCTGCATGTTGTGAGGTCGGAGGAGCCGCTTATAGAGTGTGCGACCGACTCACTTCCATGAACATCAGCTCGACACGTTCAACAAAGTGGTTTCTTTGCAACCATTCGTCAGTAGGAAGAGAGGGATGACAAAGAAGAGGTGAGAGAAATAGAAGGAGAATCAGGAGAGAAACAAGGGCCAGACAAAAAAACCCCAAAAAACGTAGTAATATGTTGTCACAACATGATCTGGATCTTATAATCCATGCGTTTGTGTCGTTTACACTATTGTAACAGTTTATTTAGTGTCTAAACCAGAAGGATGTGTCTCGCCTGCAGTTCATACTAAACTCTGCAGCCAGAATTCTGAGCTCTAGTAGAAGAACTCACATTTCTCCTTCAAACTCTTCACTGGCTGCTCTAGTAGAAGAACTCACATTTCTCCTTCAAACTCTTCACTGGCTGACAGTTTCTTTCAGGATCATTTTAAAATTCTGGTTCTTACTTTCAGATCTATTCATGGTCAGACCTTCCATCAGTGATCTGATCCAGACTTACACCCCAGCTCGGGCTCTGAGGTCTGTGGATCAGAATCTACTGATGGTTCCTGAACTTCAGGACCAGAGGAGAGAAATCCTTCCAGACTGTTGCTCCTAAGCTTTGGAACCATCTCTGTGTTTGATGATCTACTGACTCCTTCAAGAAACATCTCTGTGTTTGATGATCTACTGACTCCTTCAAGAAACATCTGTGTTTGATGATCTACTGACTCCTTCAAGAAACATCTGTGTTTGATGATCTACTGACTCCTTCAAGAAACATCTGTGTTTGATGATCTACTGACTCCTTCAAGAAACATCTGTGTTTGATGATCTACTGACTCCTTCAAGAAACATCTGTGTTTGATGATCTACTGACTCCTTCAAGAAACATCTGTGTTTGATGATCTACTGACTCCTCCAAGAAACATCTGTGTGTTTGATGATCTACTGACTCCTTCAAGAAACATCTGTGTTTGATGATCTACTGACTCCTTCAAGAAACATCTGTGTTTGATGATCTACTGACTCCTTCAAGAAACATCTGTGTTTGATGATCTACTGACTCCTTCAAGAAACATCTGTGTTTGATGATCTACTGACTCCTTCAAGAAACATCTGTGTTTGATGATCTACTGACTCCTTCAAGAAACATCTGTGTTTGATGATCTACTGACTCCTTCAAGAAACATCTGTGTTTGATGATCTACTGACTCCTTCAAGAAACATCTGTGTTTGATGATCTACTGACTCCTTCAAGAAACATCTGTGTTTGATGATCTACTGACTCCTTCAAGAAACATCTGTGTTTGATGATCTACTGACTCCTTCAAGAAACATCTGTGTTTGATGATCTACTGACTCCTTCAAGAAACATCTGTGTTTGATGATCTACTGACTCCTTCAAGAAACATCTGTGTTTGATGATCTACTGACTCCTTCAAGAAACATCTGTGTTTGATGATCTACTGACTCCTTCAAGAAACATCTGTGTTTGATGATCTACTGACTCCTTCAAGAAACATCTGTGTTTGATGATCTACTGACTCCTTCAAGAAACATCTCAAGACAATTTTATTTGAGCTTTTCCTTGATTCTCTGAGACTCTTGTGTTTGTCTCTGTGTTATCTTGATCTTTAAAGTATATATTTTATTGAGTATTGTTTTGATTGTTAATGACTTACTTACAAGTTGGACGAGTCGCCTTCTTTATTGAGTTGAACCAGGATTCTACTGATCCTCGTAATGATCGTGTTAAACCCTTCGTTAATGACAAGTTAATGACAGGTTAACGACAGGTTAACTCACCTGGATCACCAACTATCGAGACACGACTCCTGCACATTTGATTCTACCTGAAAGTAAAACATGGTTTAAGTTCTTTCTTGTGTAATGTTGAGATTCTCACGTTCACTCAAGTAGTTGTATATGTAATTGTGTGTGTGTGTGTGTGTGTGTGTGTGTGTGTGTGTGTGTGTGTGTGTGACTGGTTGTGTGTCTCTGTGGGACAGAGTGGTGACATCTTCAGGGTGTCCACCGCCTCTCACCCCAGGTAGCTGGGATAGAATAATTTGTCATTTTTCTGTGTCACATGTTAATTTAATGTCATGTGAACATTTTAGTAACTTTCTTGACTTTATCTACGACATTGTCCCTCAATCAGTCATCATCGTCTTCGTCTTCATCATCATCTTCTTCATCTTCTTCGTCTTCGTCTTCATCTTCATCTTCATCTTCATCTTCATCTTCATCGTCTTAGTCTTCATCATCATCTTCATCATCCTCTTCTTCATCTTCTTCGTCTTCGTCTTCATCATCATCTTCCTCATCTTCTTCGTCTTCATCATCTTCTTCATCAACATCTTCTTCATCGTCATCATCTTCATCTTCATCGTCTTCTTCATCGTCTTCTTCATCGTCATCATCTTCATCTTCTTCATCGTCATCATCTTCTTTGTCTTCATCATCGTCATCATCATCATCTTCATCATCTTCATCTTGATCGTCTTCTTCATCGTCATCATCTTCATCGTCTTCTTCATCGTCATCATCTTCATCTTCTTCATCGTCATCATCTTCATCGTCTTCTTCATCGTCATCATCTTCATCGTCATCTTCATCGTCATCATCATCTTCATCATCTTCATCTTCTTCATCGTCATCATCTTCTTCGTCTTCATCATCGTCTTCATCATATTCTTCGTCTTCATCTTGTCTTCATCGTCATCTTCATCGTCATCTTCATCATCTTCATCTTCATCGTCATCATCATCTTCTTCATCTTCATCGTCATCATCATCTTCATCATCTTCATCGTCATCATCATCTTCATCGTCATCATCATCTTCATCATCTTCATCGTCATCATCATCTTCATCATCATCATCATCTTCATCATCTTCATCGTCATCATCATCCTTATCACCGTCTTCGTCATCATCATCTTCTTCGTCTTCTTTATCGTCACCATCTTCATCACCCTCTTCATCTTTATCATCATCATCATCTTCATCACCCTCGTCCTCCTCCATCATCCATCAATTTCGTCTTCATCACTAATATTGTACCACATGAGTGAGACATGAACCTCCAGAGCAGCAGCTGATGCTCTTTCTCTCTCTCTTGTTCTTCTTCCTCTTCCTCCTCTTCCTCCTCTTCCTCCTCTTCCTCCTCTTCCTCCTCTTCCTCCCTGACACTATCTGGTTGGCAGCTGCCTGCACAGTGAGTGTGTGGATCCATTAGTGAGTCCCAGCCCTGATGATGAAGTCTAGAGCTTCAGGAGAAGGTAGATGAGATGATGATCACCAGCCTCGCGGCCTGATGAGAAAGATCTCCTGAGCAAAGACACAAGTTCAATGTAATCATCGTCGACACCTTCTTCGCTCTCGGAGAATCAAGATCATTTGTTCGGGATTCTTCTCGACTTATTAGGTGTTGATCGTCTCACGGGCGCCGTGTTCGGGTCGTTCATGAATATTCCACTTGAAAGAGGTCGGACCTGGACTCTCTCTCTCTCTCTCTCTCTCTCTCTCTCTCTCTCTCGTGAATCCATTCTTCACACGACATGAACCGGCGTCGCCGTGACTGGCCTGAGGAAACATCACGAGCGTCACTTTCATGTGCGATGGCGGCTCCTGTACGCTTTGATGTGCTGCTGACTTCCTCAATGCTGTATTAATAACAACACATGGCTGCTCCTCACTCCACATCCTCTCGTCCTCCTTCCAGCCTCGCTCCCTTCATCCCACCCCAAGCCTCTGAACCTTCCGCCGGGATTGGCCGGCACATATTTTGGGAGTGGGATTACATAGAATGACACAGGCCTTGAAATGTGACAAAAGCGTATCATAGGCTCCGCCGTTCCTGTTCCGGCGTCTGATTGGCCGCTTCGTGACTCGCACACATCTCAATTCTGAGGTTCTCTTGAAGTCGCCGGCGTCGCTTCTCTGCACCAGGAGGAGGTTTTCATGTCTGAGATGCTTCTTTGTCCGTGCACGTGTGCTCGCCTCTCAGAACGAGCGTCACGTCGCCGATAAGCCGGTCAAACGCTCGCTGCCAGTTTGGCAAACACGGAAACGGACCAAAGAACACAAAACTGACCAAAATCTCATTATTTCGTGGCGTCTTGTGGCGAACACGTGAACAGATGATGCTTGTTGACTCTGCTGAGGCCACGTTGGCTCACTTAGCGGTTTCCTAGATTCAGGCGTGTGCACGTGAGATTAGAAACACAAACACGTGGAACATCTGTGAGAGATTTTCTCTAATTAGTTTAGTTTGTTTGTTTAACATTTTCAAAGGTTAAAGTAACTGAATAATTGTATTTTAATGTATTTATGTTTCTTTAAAATGTCTTATTTGTGTGAAGTTTGGAGCAAAATGTTTGATTTGGTTGAATATTAGCTGCGTGAAAATGTTTGGGTTGTAAACTAGTTAGTTAGTTAGTAGTTAACTATTTATTGGTATGAAGGTCAGATCGCGATTTAATTGATGACATTTTCTGTAGCAAATTTATTTTTATTTTTATTAATACTTAAATTTCTTAATATTTGGTGTATCCAACAATTTTCAACTATAATCAAACAATTTTTAACTATAATCCAACAATTTTCAACTATAATCAAACAATTTTTAACTATAATCCAACAATTTTCAACTATAATCAAACAATTTTTAACTATAATCCAACAATTTTCAACTATAATCAAACAATTTTCAACTATAATCAAACAATTTTCAACTATAATCCAACAATTTTCAACTATAATCCAACAATTTTCAACTATAATCAAACAATTTTCAACTATAATCAAACAATTTTCAACTATAATCAAACAATTTTCAACTGTAATCAAACAATTTTCAACTATAATCAAACAATTTTCAACTATAATCAAACAATTTTCAACTATAATCAAACAATTTTCAACTAAAATCAAACAATTTTCAACTAAAATCAAACAATTTTCAACTATAATCAAACAATTTTCAACTAAAATCAAACAATTTTCAACTATAATCAAACAATTTCAACTATAATCCAACAATTTTCAACTATAATCCAACAATTTTCAACTATAATCAAACAATTTTCAACTATAATCAAACAATATTCAACTATAATCAAACAATTTTCAACTATAATCCAACAATTTTCAACTATAATAAAATATATTTTTAAGATTAAAAGGATCAGAGAAAGAAGATAAAAAATCTTGTAATATGTTATTCATACTTTTCTATTTCACTGAACAAAATATTAACTTCATACCTTCATGTTATTTTGTGTATTTTTGTTGTGATGTCGACTGTCTTGAGGGTGAAGATCATGTTGAAACTAACAATAAAGTTCTACCTAATATTCTCCTGATATGACGATAGTGATTTTGTTTTAAGACTATATTTATTTCCATTAACTGAACATGAAACATTATTGGATAGAAAGTGCTTTAATATATACGGTTAAGTGATATAAAGGATAAAGATGTTGAGGGGTCCTCACGACTTCCTCTCAACCAAACGTGGCCCCTGAGAGAACGTTCTTCTTCTCAAGACCAAACACTGGAAATGTGAACCAGCCAATATTTTTCCGTGTGTTTTGAACAAGGAAGTGTATTTATTGTTTCGTTTTCCTCCGCTGGAGAGGAGGAGAAGACAAGAATGGGAGGAGAGAAAAGAAAAGAAGGTTTTGCTGCAGAGAACTGCAGGCGGCAGGAAGTGGGCAGGAGGTCTTTGAAGCTGACCCGGGGTCTCAGATCTCAGTTACCCTGCTATTGATCCAGTGGAGGCACCTGGTCACACTTTTGAGAGTCGTCCAGCTGCTGGTTCTGCTCAACAACTGTGTCATGTTGCACACAACGTTGTCGTCGTTTCCACACGCGTGTCGTTGTGTTTATAATAATGTCGTGGATGATGTTGACTCGTTGTTGATGAAAGTGGTGACAGTGAAGAAATGTTGTTTTATTCTCGGTAAATATTTTTGTTTCCGACGAAACATCTGGTTTTCATGCATCATGTCTGTAGAAGTGAATATTGAACCTGAATTTAACGTTTCAAAGCTTTTTTTTTTTTAAATGTTTTTTAGCATATTTAAAAAAATGAAAACAACTCAATAATTTTCATACTGATTTGATTTGTTTTTATTCAATAATTTAATTCAATATTTTCCAAATTGAAAGATTTTCAAATTGTTTATTTGTTTGTAAAGAAATCCAAATAATTTTACACATAGTTTTATGTTTTCATTCAAATAATTCAGGAAATAAATGATCTAAAGTTTATACGTTTAAATCCACAGTCTTTTATATTCAATATAAATGTTATATATAATTTTATAAAAGCGTCTCATGACCAAACCAACAGAGCGACTGGATCATGTACATGATTGGCTGAGAGTTCGATCACGTGACTCGATACTTTTTTATCATTTGAAATGTTCATTCATTCAATATTTTAATGCCACCTGGTGTAGAACTTATAGAACCTGCTGTAGAACATATTGAACCCGGTCTAGAACATATAGAACCCGCTGTAGAACATATTGATCCCGCTGTAGAACATATAGAACCCGCTGTAGAACATATAAAACCCACTGTAGAACATATAGAACCCGGTGTAGAACATATTGAACCTGCTGTAGAACATATAGAACCCGGTGTAGAACATATTGAACCCGCTGTAGAACATATAGAACCCGGTGTAGAACATATTGAACCTGCTGTAGAACATATAGAACCCGGTGTAGAACATATTGAACCTGCTGTAGAACATACTGTATAGAACCCGCTGCAGAACATATAGAACCCGCTGTAGAACATATAGAACCCGGTGTAGAACATATTGAACCTGCTGTAGAACATACTGTATAGAACCCGCTGCAGAACATATAGAACCCGCTGTAGAACATATAGAACCCGGTGTAGAACATATTGAACCTGCTGTAGAACATATAGAACCCGGTGTAGAACATATTGAACCCGCTGTAGAACATATAGAACCCGCTGTAGAACATATTGAACCCGCTGTAGAACATATTGAACCCGGTGTAGAACATATAGAACCCGCTGTAGAACATATAGAACCCGCTGTAGAACATATAGATCCCGCTGTAGAACATATAGAACCCGCTGTAGAACATATAAAACCCACTGTAGAACATATAGAACCCGGTGTAGAACATATTGAACCTGCTGTAGAACATATAGAACCCGGTGTAGAACATATTGAACCCGCTGTAGAACATATAGAACCCGGTGTAGAACATATTGAACCTGCTGTAGAACATATAGAACCCGGTGTAGAACATATTGAACCTGCTGTAGAACATACTGTATAGAACCCGCTGCAGAACATATAGAACCCGCTGTAGAACATATAGAACCCGGTGTAGAACATATTGAACCTGCTGTAGAACATACTGTATAGAACCCGCTGCAGAACATATAGAACCCGCTGTAGAACATATAGAACCCGGTGTAGAACATATTGAACCTGCTGTAGAACATATAGAACCCGGTGTAGAACATATTGAACCCGCTGTAGAACATATAGAACCCGCTGTAGAACATATTGAACCCGCTGTAGAACATATTGAACCCGGTGTAGAACATATAGAACCCGCTGTAGAACATATAGAACCCGGTGTAGAACATATTGAACCCGCTGTAGAACATATAGAACCCGGTGTAGAACATATAGAACCCGCTGTAGAACATATTGAACCCGGTGTAGAACATATAGAACCCGGTGTAGAACATATAGAACCTGCTGTAGAACATATTGAACCCGCTGTAGAACATATAGAACCCGCTGTAGAACATATTGAACCCGGTGTAGAACATATTGAACCCGCTGTAGAACATATTGAACCCGCTGTAGAACATATTGAACCCGCTGTAGAACATATTGAACCCGGTGTAGAACATATAGAACCCGCTGTAGAACATATTGAACCCGGTGTAGAACATATAGAACCCGCTGTAGAACATATAGAACCCGCTGTAGAACATATTGAACCCGCTGTAGAACATATTGAACCCGCTGTAGAACATATAGAACCCGCTGTAGAACATATAGAATCCGCTGTAGAACATATAGAACCCGGTGTAGAACATATAGAACCCGCTGTAGAACATATAGAACCTGCTGTAGAACATATAGAACCCGCTGTAGAACATATAGAACCCGCTGTAGAACATATAGAACCCGGTGTAGAACATATAGAACCCGGTGTAGAACATATAGAACCTGCTGTAGAACATATAGAACCCGCTGTAGAACATATAGAACCTGCTGTAGAACATATTGAACCAGCTGTAGAACATATTGAACCCGCTGTAGAACATATTGAACCTGCTGTAGAACATACTGTATAGAACCCGCTGCAGAACATATAGAACCCGCTGTA
This sequence comes from Callionymus lyra, assembly GCF_982586985.1. Taxonomy (NCBI): domain Eukaryota; kingdom Metazoa; phylum Chordata; class Actinopteri; order Syngnathiformes; family Callionymidae; genus Callionymus; species Callionymus lyra. The sequence continues at coordinate 27,392,070 of NC_141826.1, read as the reverse complement.
GAACATATTGAACCCGCTGTAGAACATATAGAACCCGCTGTAGAACATATAGAATCCGCTGTAGAACATATAGAACCCGCTGTAGAACATATAGAACCCGGTGTAGAACATATAGAACCCGGTGTAGAACATATAGAACCTGCTGTAGAACATATAGAACCCGCTGTAGAACATATAGAACCTGCTGTAGAACATATTGAACCAGCTGTAGAACATATTGAACCCGCTGTAGAACATATTGAACCTGCTGTAGAACATACTGTATAGAACCCGCTGCAGAACATATAGAACCCGCTGTAGAACATATTGAACCCGCTGTAGAACATATAGAACCCGCTGTAGAACATATAGAATCCGCTGTAGAACATATAGAACCCGCTGTAGAACATATAGAACCCGGTGTAGAACATATAGAACCCGGTGTAGAACATACAGAACCCGCTGTAGAACATATAGAACCCGCTGTAGAACATATAGAACCCGCTGTAGAACATATTGAACCAGCTGTAGAACATATAGAACCTGCTGTAGAACATATTGAACCCACTGTAGAACATGGAGAACCCAGTGTAGAACATATTGAACCTGCTGTAGAACATATTGAACCCACTGTAGAACATGTAGAACCCGGTGTAGAACATATAGAACCCGCTGTAGAACATATAGAACCCGCTGTAGAACATATAGAACCTGCTGTAGAACATATAGAACCTGCTGTAGAACATATTGAACCCACTGTAGAACATGTAGAACCCGCTGTAGAACATATTGAACCCGCTGTAGAACATATTGAACCTGCTGTAGAACATATTGAACCTGCTGTAGAACATATTGAACCCGCTGTAGAACATGTAGAACCCGGTGTAGAACATATTGAACCCGCTGTAGAACATGTAGAACCCGCTGTAGAACATATTGTTCTCATGTTATTGTTACTGTCATCAACACACATCAGACGCAGCTTAATGTACACGATTTAATGTCTTTCATTGACATTATAGGAACATTTTCATCAACTGTCGCTTGTTTTTTTTAGACACATTTTCAATTTACCTTTTTTTTTCCCCACTGGCTCCGAGTCCAAAGCCCGGTTCCATCATCTGATGATGGTCTGAATCCGTCCCCGATGGTCCACTAACAAATGGCAACACTATTAAAACACACACATATCTCGGCGAGGGCTGTCCATGGTTCCGCTCCAAGAACTCTTGACAATCAGGACGGTTCTGAATCCGGGCCTGGCCGCGGGCCCTGCTCCGATACATTAGCGAGCCGTGTACGTCCGGCGCTCTTGTGAACAGGGATGAGAAGGATATTTAGGGAGAGGAAATAAAGGTCTGAGGAGTTTGGCAACCGGTGGACGGAGGCTGAGACAGATGGCGTGAAGTCTGCGGAGCTCTGGCTCGGCTCGCCCGCCTCGCCCGGCGCGACAATCCTCCTCCCGCACATTCCAACAAATCCTACCAGGAGGCTCCGAGTCTGTCGCCCGACGAGGCTCGGCCCCCGACAGCCTCGCCGCCAAGACCAGGACCATTGTACCAGGATTCTGCACATATGTGTGCGTCGACACGTTTACACATATAGAAAAGGTGAGTCACGGGAACCTTTGCCGCCAAATGTGGCGAATCTGAGGCGACGAGTTCAGCTTCAGTCGTTCAGTATCGACTCGTCTTTCAACCGATGTTAGATTTAAATACATTATTTAAGGAGTTCATGCAAACATGTCCTCATTAGAAAAGTGGTTTTGAGCTTCAACACGATTGTTTTTAAACACAACTGTCATCAAACACAGATGGAAGAACAAGATTCTCTAGAATAGTTTTTTTTTCTCGTAAAATTGTTGAATAAATAGATTCAACTTTATTGATCGCTCTGGACTCGATCAATGATCTCGTATCTGTGACGTGAAGCCATGAAAACAAAGATAATCACTAACATAAAAAGTCAAAGAGAAACTTTCTAAAATGTTCCTTAATTCAATATTTTCTATTATATATTATTATTTTTCTTTGATCTATGTTCTTTATCTTTAGACTTAGATTGTATCATCTTGTTCTTTGTCTTTATTTCTCTTTGTTCTTGTTCTTATTGTTATTTTTTTTTATCAATAATTGCTGTATTGCTGTGTACTAATTGGAAATAAACAATTTAAACAATTTTTTAACAATAAAGTTCTACATAACCAAACCTATTTTAACCTTAAAAGTCAAAACTTCAGTATAAGGATAAAAATCGATCGCACCACAAACGGTCAAAAGCCTATTTGTGGTGTTTTTAAACAAAATTCAAACAAACTCCAGGTTTATGTCTATTTAAAGAATCTTAGCTACGTTTTTATTTAGTAAACAACTTGTTTACTATTGTTTTTATTGGTCAACACCATATGTTTGTCAGAATCGTCTCTTTCAACAGTGTAGTTCTGTCTCAAATCAAACTACTACACACTTACAGTGTAGTACTGTCTCAAATCAAACTACTACACACTTACAGTGTAGTTCTGTCTCAAATCAAAGTACTACACACTTACAGTGTAGTTCTGTCTCAAATCAAACTACTACACACTTACAGTGTAGTACTGTCTCAAATCAAACTACTACACACTTACAGTGTAGTTCTGTCTCAAATCAAGCTACTACACACTTACAGTGTAGTTCTGTCACAAATCAAACTACTACACACTTACAGTGTAGTTCTGTCTCAAATCAAACTACTACACACTTACAGTGTAGTTCTGTCTCAAATCAAACTACTACACACTTACAGTGTAGTACTGTCTCAAATCAAACTACTACACACTTACAGTGTAGTTCTGTCTCAAATCAAACTACTACACACTTACAGTGTAGTACTGTCTCAAATCAAACTACTACACACTTACAGTGTAGTTCTGTCTCAAATCAAACTACTACACACTTACAGTGTAGTTCTGTCTCAAATCAAACTACTACACACTTACAGTGTAGTTCTGTCTCAAATCAAACTACTACACACTTACAGTGTAGTACTGTCTCAAATCAAACTACTACACACTTACAGTGTAGTTCTGTCTCAAATCAAACTACTACACACTTACAGTGTAGTACTGTCTCAAATCAAACTACTACACACTTACAGTGTAGTTATGTCTCAAATCAAACTACTACACACTTACAGTGTAGTTCTGTCTCAAATCAAACTACTACACACTTACAGTGTAGTTCTGTCTCAAATCAAACTACTACACACTTACAGTGTAGTTCTGTCTCAAATCAAACTACTACACACTTACAGTGTAGTTCTGTCTCAAATCAAACTACTACACACTTACAGTGTAGTTCTGTCTCAAATCAAACTACTACACACTTACAGTGTAGTTCTGTCTCAAATCAAACTACTACACACTTACAGTGTAGTACTGTCTCAAATCAAACTACTACACACTTACAGTGTAGTTCTGTCTCAAATCAAACTACTACACACTTACAGTGTAGTTCTGTCTCAAATCAAACTACTACACACTTACAGTGTAGTACTGTCTCAAATCAAACTACTACACACTTACAGTGTAGTACTGTCTCAAATCAAACTACTACACACTTACAGTGTAGTTCTGTCTCAAATCAAACTACTACACACTTACAGTGTAGTTCTGTCTCAAATCAAACTACTACACACTTACAGTGTAGTTCTGTCTCAAATCAAACTACTACACACTTACAGTTTAGTTCTGTCTCAAATCAAACTACTACACACTTACAGTGTAGTTCTGTCTCAAATCAAACTACTACACACTTACAGTGTAGTTCTGTCTCAAATCAAACTACTACACACTTACAGTGTAGTTCTGTCTCAAATCAAACTACTACACACTTACAGTGTAGTTCTGTCTCAAATCAAACTACTACACACTTACAGTGTAGTTCTGTCTCAAATCAAACTACTACACACTTACAGTGTAGTTCTGTCTCAAATCAAACTACTACACACTTACAGTGTAGTTCTGTCTCAAATCAAACTACTACACACTTACAGTGTAGTACTGTCTCAAATCAAACTACTACACACTTACAGTGTAGTTCTGTCTCAAATCAAACTCTGCTGCTACACACTAACAGGAAATGACTCGACAGTTTCTTCTTCTACTACTATTGACTAAACATCAGATTTACAGATAAATAATATTCTGAGTGCGTTTTATTATTGGATGATAGTTGTTGTTATTGATGGTTATAAATATGATAGTCATGAACCTGTAGGAGCTTCATTTGTAAAACAAACATTATCTATGACATGAAAACTTCAAGTCGTCACGAAAACTTCAAGTGCTCAGAGTCACTGGAGGCTCCCGGGGGTCCTTCAAGTGGACAGTGAGTGTAACTGTGATGACACGTTCACGAGACCGAGAGTGTGTGTGTGTGTGAGTGTGTGTGAGTGTGTGTGACATCTTCATCTCCAAATAGACTCGTTTCTGGAAGGGTTTTTCTTCTTCCTGCTAATATCGGCGCGTGTAATCTGGTAAAAACAATCTCATTTGTTTGCTGCTCTGCTCGCTCCACATGAGTCTTTCTCACTGTGTGTGCGTCGCCTTCTGTTTGTTCTAATGAATGACTTCTGAGACGAGGTGCTGCTGAGACGAGGTCACACACAAGCACATTACTGTTAATGATAATAAAAAGAACAATCTGGGCTTTTAAAAAACACGCAAACGTTTAATCTTGTTTTTCTCTCGGTGCCGTATGGAATCGTCGTCTGCATTCTCGTTCCTGACGTGTTTGAACTCGTCGTCAATACTGGAAACATGAGCTTCATTTATTCATGGCTTCTAATTGTTGGTCTGATGAAAGGTTTGCATCACGAACCATCTGGATCGGCACGAGCCTCAACCCTCGTCAGGTTGTTGCGTGAGATTGTTTCTCTGCTCAGTGGGACGTTCAGGTTTTAACACTTGACAGATGCCAGCGCGAGAGAAGATGTTGAACATGAAGTGTCGTCAACTCGTGTTTCACAAGCTTCTCGAGTCACGGCGTCTACGGTGGGATGAAGATCTCGAGTGTCATCGATATACAGGTAGATTATATAGGAAAATAATCTTGTTCTCATTGCATTACCAGGAACAAATACTTTCTTTCTACGGATTAAATCATTTTAAAAGATGCTTTTAGTGCAAATTAACCAGAGAATTTCAACTGTAAATATTTTTTTTATTTCATGTTCCTCTGAACGTCAAGGTTCTCCATCATCCGTACGTTCCTTCACCCTCTTCTGTTGTTCCTGTGAAGATCGAGCGACAAGTTTCAGTCGAATCCACGTCAGTCGAGGTTCAACGGGTCAAAGATAACAATGTTAAAGGAGAACCTCAAGTGGGAACGTTTGCTGCTGCGTCACTTTCATCAACACGTTACAAGTCCATATCAAAAGTTGACACTTTGACGCCCGAACCACAACAAAACAACGACACGCTCGACTTCATCTAAAGAGACTTTATTGTTCAGTGAAATAATTACATTTAGGTTTGAACATTATTCAACGACCGACTCTCTTGATGAAGTGATTACAAGAAGGAAACGTTCTGATCTCATGGATCTCACTCGTATGTTACACTTGTTTAAGATAAAGATTCATGTGATTTCAAAGGTCAAAATAAAGGTTAAATGTAGGAAGTTACAGATTTTGTTTTCTCTAAAGATCTCGCGCCACAAACACAAATTTATAACATGAAATACTTGTTTTTTCTTTAAGTTAAACTCACATTTCTACAAGACCTTCCTGAGAAGTTTCCAGGTCAACCATTGGTTATCGTTAACCACCGAGATAAATACCAGATAATGAAATCTGAAGATGTATCTTTAACTGAACCAGAAAAACATGTTCAACACGATCAACAATAGGATAAATAAAAATAACAATAATTTCATAATGAGATCATCGGACAGTGAGACGTCAACATGTTTAAAGTATTTGTTTTTGTTTGTTTAAGGACCATGTTTTAGACACTAGACTATATCACTAGTAAACTGGTTTGATCCAATATGTTTACTAATGCAGTTGCTAGTTTACTAGTAACATTTTTTGCAGCTGCACCAGTAAACTAGTGGGCCTGAAAGTTTTGCTAGTAAACTAGTAAAAGGAAAAATGCACACTAGTTAACTAGTTACAAAATAAAACCCATTGGAAGAGCATGACTTATCATACAATGCAGCATGTTAACGTGCAAGGGAAATTTAGTGTAAACATGTTACTAGGTTATTAAAACAGAACTCACTAGTTAACTAGTTAGGGTACATTGTGACTTTTACACATATGTAAGACTTTTAAATTGTATACGTCAACTAGTGAGAGCCACCGTTCATGACTCTTTACATTTCTGATTTCACATGTTAACATGTATGTGTTTTTTATCTTTCCTGTGAACTAGTTGTGTTTAGTAAAATTAACAAGTTAACCAGTAGCACAGATATTTTGTGTTTACTCGTGGGAAATATTTTTAGTCACTAGTTAACTAGTAATGCAAAAAAAATTGACTAGTCAACATAGTACATACATATTTTAATGGTCAATAAATGTATATAAGCAGTAGAGTGATGATGTCATCAGTGTGCGACAGACACATCATCTACAGCAGAGAAACATGTTGAATTGGATGAACATGAAATGAACTGAAGTCATAGTTATCATGAGAAGTTAAATATTTGTTTTCTTCTTGATCTCCGAGACAAAAGTGTGACTCTGACCATTCACAACAAAGTGGGCGTGGTCAGGGAGAGAACCTCTGATCGTAGCAGATTTAACTTCTACTGTTTAGAGATTCTCTCATATTTGATTTAAAGTGTATCTCGTGCTCCTCTGGGATCAAACCTTCACAGTAAAACAGACTTTCGGTCACATTTACCTGCAAAATATGTTATTTCAAGATATTTAAAGACAGAAATGAGACGATAAATGTTTGTAAACGAGATATAAGAATCTTTCAAAAGAGGGTGAGAAATGTTTAGTTCTTGTATTTGGACGTTTTTTAGACTTTTTAAGAAAAATACTTTCACTTCAGGGGCAGAAACAGAATTCTTGAACCACTGACACACTTTCCTGGTGAATGTTGCTCATCGTGAATGATTTACACTTGAAATAAATCACAAACATCTGCTTAAATTTCACTATTTTTATCGTCTAAATGTCTAAAAAACAAATCGTGTCAAACATAAAACGGGGATACGAGTGTCAGAACGAAGACAAACATGTTGACAATGTTTGGGTTTCATAAATAAATGAAGCAAATAACAAATCAAGGCGTAAATACACTGATTAAAGCCGCTTGTCGCAGCAGCCGATGACGACGCTCCACATGGGGCCGTCACGTCTGCTCGAGGTGCGTCTTTGTCTGACATTCAGCAGCAGATCATCAGTGACTTCGCCTCCAGACGCCGGCGCTCGCCGCCCGTCCTCGAGGCGGGGGTGGCGTGGCGTCCTGGGCTCGCTGTCGCCCTCAGGACGGGAGGGTCGATGGCGCCGCCGCGGGTCATCCTCTCCTCCCCGGCCCGGCTGAAAGGGCAGGGACGGGGCGTCCGGTCTGGCCCCGCATTGATCCAGGGATCCAGGTAAAGGTCAGTTAAGGCCAGACGATGGATCCTGGTCACCCTCGGGGATCACGCGGAGGTCGAGGTTCCAGGATGGGGTTTCCTGAAGACGACACAACGAACGAGGATCAGATCTTGATTTCTTTAGCTCCAGATGGTTGAACATGAAGATCTCGTGGTTTCTTAATACTTCATCTTTAATTCAAGGATCCTAGAAAGAGCCGAATGTTCAACTGAAGATCACTTCCTTCCTGGATGACACTAAAATATTAAACTCATTTTCTACTCGACTAAGGGTTGACATGATTTTCACAGTAATGTTCACATGAGGGTCGCGACCCTTTGCTTCGTCCAAAACCATAAAACTTCTAAACACCTCCGTCCTGCTCGTGTGTAACGTCCTCTTGTGTTGAAGCCACGAGAATAAAACTGTATTTCAAGATGGTTCCGAGGTTCTAGTGTCTCAGTTGAGATACGTCTTGATCTGAACTGAATACAATGAAAAGAAACAATTAATTAGAATTAAAGGGAACCAAGAAAAGAGAATAACTTGTGTGTCTGTCCTTGACATTCATTACAGTCTCACTAAAGTGCAAGTGTGTGTGTTGTTGTGATGTGTGACTCTATCGTATCATTAGTTTGTGTGTGTGTTGTTGTTATGTGTGACTCTATTGTATCATCAGTTTGTGTGTGTGTTGTTGTGATGTGTGACTCTATTGTATCATCTGTTTGTGTGTGTTGTTGTTGTTATGTGTGACTCTATTGTATCATCAGTGTGTGTGTTGTTGTGATGTGTGACTCTATTGTATCATTAGTTTGTGTGTGTGTTGTTGTTATGTGTGACTCTATTGTATCATCAGTGTGTGTGTTGTTGTGATGTGTGACTCTATTGTATCATCCGTTTGTGTGTGTTGTTGTTGTGATGTGTGACTCTATTGTATCATTAGTTTGTGTGTGTGTTGTTGTTATGTGTGACTCTATTGTATCATCAGTTTGTGTGTGTGTTGTTGTGATGAGTGACTCTATTGTATCATCAGAGTGTGTTTGTACAAAACTCTCTTTTCATTGAAATATTGACATTAGAAAATGATCTTAAGCTCCGCCCACTGAAAACACTTTGTTTTTCTGGAGATGAAATCTTGTTGACCATAACCACACCCACTCTGCTGTGATTGGTCAAACTTGGAGGTTTGTCACTGCGCGTCATCAATGGTCTCCACCTCGAATGGACTCGTTGTATAAACAAAGTGTGATTACAGCTGCAGGAGTGAAGCCATTATAACGTCATAATGGACTCTCGTAACCTCTCGTTCGTCCAGATTTCAAAGCAACTTTATAAAGTCATAAGTTTAAAACATGGTGATGATGAGAAGTTACTGCGTCTTTAAGAACATTCACTACATGACACCAGAGTTGATACTAGTTGATGTTTAATGACACCAGAGTTGTTACTAGTTGATGTTTAATGACACCAGAGTTGATACTAGTTGATGTTTAATGACACCAGAGTTGATACTAGTTGATGTTTAATGACACCAGAGTTGATACTAGTTGATGTTTAATGACACCAGAGTTGATACTAGTTGATGTTTAATGACACCAGAGTTGATACTAGTTGATGTTTAATGACACCAGAGTTGATACTAGTTGATGTTTAATGACACCAGAGTTGATACTAGTTGATGTTTAATGACACCAGAGTTGATACTAGTTGATGTTTAATGACACCAGAGTTGATACTAGTTGATGTCTAATGACACCAGAGTTGATACTAGTTGATGTTTAATGACACCAGAGTTGATACTAGTTGATGTTTAATAACACCAGAGTTGATACTAGTTGATGTTTAATGACACCAGAGTTGATACTAGTTGATGTTTAATGACACCAAAGTTGATACTAGTTGATGTTTAATGACACCAGAGTTGATACTAGTTGATGTTTAATGACACCAGAGTTGATACTAGTTGATGTTTAATGACACCAGAGTTGATACTAGTTGATGTTTAATGACACCAGAGTTGATACTAGTTGATGTTTAATGACACCAGAGTTGACACTAGTTGATGTTTAATGACACCAGAGTTGATACTAGTTGATGTTTAATGACACCAGAGTTGATACTAGTTAATGTTTAATGACACCAGAGTTGATACTAGTTGATGTTTAATGACATCAGAGTTGATACTAGTTGATGTTTAATGACACCAGAGTTGATACTAGTTGATGTTTAATGACACCAGAGTTGATACTAGTTGATGTTTAATGACACCAGAGTTGATACTAGTTGATGTTTAATGACACCAGAGTTGATACTAGTTGATGTTTAATGACACCAGAGTTGATACTAGTTGATGTTTAATGACACCAGAGTTGATACTAGTTGATGTCTAATGACACCAGAGTTGATACTAGTTGATGTTTAATGACACCAGAGTTGATACTAGTTGATGTTTAATGACACCAGAGTTGATACTAGTTGATGTTTAATAACACCAGAGTTGATACTAGTTGATGTTTAATGACACCAGAGTTGATACTAGTTGATGTTTAATGACACCAGAGTTGATACTAGTTGATGTTTAATGACACCAGAGTTGATACTAGTTGATGTTTAATGACACCAGAGTTGATACTAGTTGATGTTTAATGACACCAGAGTTGATACTAGTTGATGTTTAATGACACCAGAGTTGATACTAGTTGATGTTTAATGACACCAGAGTTGACACTAGTTGATGTTTAATGACACCAGAGTTGATACTAGTTGATGTTTAATGACACCAGAGTTGATACTAGTTGATGTTTAATGAAACCAGAGTTGATACTAGTTGATGTTTAATGACACCAGAGTTGATACTAGTTAATATTTAATGACACCAGAGTTGATACTAGTTGATGTTTAATGACACCAGAGTTGATACTAGTTAATGTTTAATGACACCAGAGTTGATACTAGTTGATGTTTAATGACACCAGAGTTTATACTATTTGATGTTTAATGACACCAGAGTTGATACTAGTTGATGTTTAATGACACCAGAGTTGATACTAGTTGATGTTAAATGACACCAGAGTTGTTACTAGTTGATGTTTAATGACACCAGAGTTGATACTAGTTGATGTTTAATGACACCAGAGTTGATACTAGTTGATGTTTAATGACACCAGAGTTGATACTAGTTGATGTTTAATGACACCAGAGTTGATACTAGTTGATGTTTAATGACACCAGAGTTGATACTAGTTGATGTTTAATGACACCAGAGTTGATACTAGTTGATGTTTAATGACACCAGAGTTGATACTAGTTGATGTTTAATGACACCAGAGTTGATACTAGTTGATGTTTAATGACACCAGAGTTGATACTAGTTGATGTTTAATGACACCAGAGTTGATACTAGTTGATGTTTAATGACACCAGAGTTTATACTATTTGATGTTTAATGACACCAGAGTTGATACTAGTTGATGTTTAATGACACCAGAGTTGATACTAGTTGATGTTAAATGAGACCAGAGTTGTTACTAGTTGATGTTTAATGACACCAGAGTTGATACTAGTTGATGTTTAATGACACCAGAGTTGATACTAGTTGATGTTTAATGACACCAGAGTTGATACTAGTTGATGTTTAATGACACCAGAGTTGATACTAGTTGATGTTTAATGACACCAGAGTTGATACTAGTTGATGTTTAATGACACCAGAGTTGATACTAGTTGATGTTTAATGACACCAGAGTTGATACTAGTTGATGTTTAATGACACCAGAGTTGATACTAGTTGATGTTTAATGACACCAGAGTTGATACTAGTTGATGTTTAATGACACCAGAGTCGATACTAGTTGATGTTTAATGACACCAGAGTTGATACCAGTTGATGTTTAATGACACCAGAGTTGATACTAGTTGATGTTTAATGACACCAGAGTTGATACTAGTTGATGTTTAATGACACCAGAGTCGATACTAGTTGATGTTTAATGACACCAGAGTTGATACTAGTTGATGTTTAATGACACCAGAGTCGATACTAGTTGATGTTTAATGACACCAGAGTTGATACTAGTTGATGTTTAATGACACCAGAGTTGATACTAGTTGATGTTTAATGACACCAGAGTTGATACTAGTTGATGTTTAATGACACCAGAGTTGATACTAGTTGATGTTTAATGACACCAGAGTTGATACTAGTTGATGTTTAATGACACCAGAGTTGATACTAGTTGATGTTTAATGACACCAGAGTTGATACTAGTTGATGTTTAATGACACCAGAGTTGATACTAGTTGATGTTTAATGACACCAGAGTTGATACTAGTTGATGTTTAATGACACCAGAGTTGATACTAGTTGATGTCTAATGACACCAGAGTTGATACTAGTTGATGTTTAATGACACCAGAGTTGATACTAGTTGATGTTTAATGACACCAGAGTTGATACTAGTTGATGTTTAATAACACCAGAGTTGATACTAGTTGATGTTTAATGACACCAGAGTTGATACTAGTTGATGTTTAATGACACCAGAGTTGATACTAGTTGATGTTTAATGACACCAGAGTTGACACTAGTTGATGTTTAATGACACCAGAGTTGATACTAGTTGATGTTTAATGACACCAGAGTTGATACTAGTTAATGTTTAATGACACCAGAGTTGATACTAGTTGATGTTTAATGACACCAGAGTTGATACTAGTTGATGTTTAATGACACCAGAGTTGATACTAGTTGATGTTTAATGACACCAGAGTTGATACTAGTTGATGTTTAATGACACCAGAGTTGATACTAGTTGATGTTTAATGACACCAGAGTTGATACTAGTTGATGTTTAATGACACCAGAGTTGATACTAGTTGATGTTTAATGACACCAGAGTTGATACTAGTTGATGTCTAATGACACCAGAGTTGATACTAGTTGATGTTTAATGACACCAGAGTTGATACTAGTTGATGTTTAATGACACCAGAGTTGATACTAGTTGATGTTTAATGACACCAGAGTTGATACTAGTTGATGTTTAATGACACCAGAGTTGATACTAGTTGATGTTTAATGACACCAGAGTTGATACTAGTTGATGTTTAATGACACCAGAGTTGATACTAGTTGATGTTTAATGACACCAGAGTTGATACTAGTTGATGTTTAATGACACCAGAGTTGACACTAGTTGATGTTTAATGACACCAGAGTTGATACTAGTTGATGTTTAATGACACCAGAGTTGATACTAGTTAATGTTTAATGACACCAGAGTTGATACTAGTTGATGTTTAATGACACCAGAGTTGATACTAGTTGATGTTTAATGACACCAGAGTTGATACTAGTTGATGTTTAATGACACCAGAGTTGATACTAGTTGATGTTTAATGACACCAGAGTTGATACTAGTTGATGTTTAATGACACCAGAGTTTATACTAGTTGATGTTTAATGACACCAGAGTTGATACTAGTTGATGTTTAATGACACCAGAGTTGATACTAGTTGATGTCTAATGACACCAGAGTTGATACTAGTTGATGTTTAATGACACCAGAGTTGATACTAGTTGATGTTTAATGACACCAGAGTTGATACTAGTTGATGTTTAATGACACCAGAGTTGATACTAGTTGATGTTTAATGACACCAGAGTTGATACTAGTTGATGTTTAATGACACCAGAGTTGATACTAGTTGATGTTTAATGACACCAGAGTTGATACTAGTTGATGTTTAATGACACCAGAGTTGATACTAGTTGATGTTTAATGACACCAGAGTTGACACTAGTTGATGTTTAATGACACCAGAGTTGATACTAGTTGATGTTTAATGACACCAGAGTTGATACTAGTTGATGTTTAATGACACCAGAGTTGATACTAGTTGATGTTTAATGACACCAGAGTTGATACTAGTTGATGTCTAATGACACCAGAGTTGATACTAGTTGATGTTTAATGACACCAGAGTTGATACTAGTTGATGTTTAATGACACCAGAGTTGATACTAGTTGATGTTTAATGACACCAGAGTTTATACTATTTGATGTTTAATGACACCAGAGTTGATACTAGTTGATGTTTAATGACACCAGAGTTGATACTAGTTGATGTTTAATGACACCAGAGTTGTTACTAGTTGATGTTTAATGACACCAGAGTTGATACTAGTTGATGTTTAATGACACCAGAGTTGATACTAGTTGATGTTTAATGACACCAGAGTTGATACTAGTTGATGTTTAATGACACCAGAGTTGATACTAGTTGATGTTTAATGACACCAGAGTTGATACTAGTTGATGTTTAATGACACCAGAGTTGATACTAGTTGATGTTTAATGACACCAGAGTTAATACTAGTTGATGTTTAATGACACCAGAGTTGATACTAGTTGATGTTTAATGACACCAGAGTCGATACTAGTTGATGTTTAATGACACCAGAGTTGATACTAGTTGATGTTTAATGACACCAGAGTTGATACTAGTTGATGTTTAATGACACCAGAGTTGATACTAGTTAATGTCTAATGACACCAGAGTTGATACTAGTTAATGTTTAATGACACCAGAGTTGATACTAGTTAATGTTTAATGTCACCAGAGTTGATACTAGTTAATGTTTAATGACACCAGAGTTGATACTAGTTGATGTTTAATGACACCAGAGTTGATACTAGTTGATGTTTAATGACACCAGAGTCGATACTAGTTGATGTTTAATGACACCAGAGTTGATACTAGTTGATGTTTAATGACACCAGAGTTGATACTAGTTGATGTTTAATGACACCAGAGTTGATACTAGTTGATGTTTAATGACACCAGAGTTGATACTAGTTGATGTTTAATGACACCAGAGTTGATACTAGTTGATGTTTAATGACACCAGAGTTGATACTAGTTGATGTTTAATGACACCAGAGTTGATACTAGTTGATGTTTAATGACACCAGAGTTGATACTAGTTGATGTCTAATGACACCAGAGTTGATACTAGTTGATGTTTAATGACACCAGAGTTGATACTAGTTGATGTTTAATGACACCAGAGTTGATACTAGTTGATGTTTAATAACACCAGAGTTGATACTAGTTGATGTTTAATGACACCAGAGTTGATACTAGTTGATGTTTAATGACACCAGAGTTGATACTAGTTGATGTTTAATGACACCAGAGTTGATACTAGTTGATGTTTAATGACACCAGAGTTGATACTAGTTGATGTTTAATGACACCAGAGTTGATACTAGTTGATGTTTAATGACACCAGAGTTGATACTAGTTGATGTTTAATGACACCAGAGTTGATACTAGTTGATGTTTAATGACACCAGAGTTGATACTAGTTGATGTTTAATGACACCAGAGTTGATACTAGTTGATGTTTAATGACACCAGAGTTGATACTAGTTGATGTTTAATGACACCAGAGTTGATACTAGTTGATGTCTAATGACACCAGAGTTGATACTAGTTGATGTTTAATGACACCAGAGTTGATACTAGTTGATGTTTAATGACACCAGAGTTGATACTAGTTGATGTTTAATGACACCAGAGTTGATACTAGTTGATGTTTAATAACACCAGAGTTGATACTAGTTGATGTTTAATGACACCAGAGTTGATACTAGTTGATGTTTAATGACACCAGAGTTGATACTAGTTGATGTTTAATGACACCAGAGTTGATACTAGTTGATGTTTAATGACACCAGAGTTGATACTAGTTGATGTTTAATGACACCAGAGTTGATACTAGTTGATGTTTAATGACACCAGAGTTGATACTAGTTGATGTTTAATGACACCAGAGTTGATACTAGTTGATGTTTAATGACACCAGAGTTGACACTAGTTGATGTTTAATGACACCAGAGTTGATACTAGTTGATGTTTAATGACACCAGAGTTGATACTAGTTGATGTTTAATGACACCAGAGTTGATACTAGTTGATGTTTAATGACACCAGAGTTGATACTAGTTGATGTCTAATGACACCAGAGTTGATACTAGTTGATGTTTAATGACACCAGAGTTGATACTAGTTGATGTTTAATGACACCAGAGTTGATACTAGTTGATGTTTAATGACACCAGAGTTTATACTATTTGATGTTTAATGACACCAGAGTTGATACTAGTTGATGTTTAATGACACCAGAGTTGATACTAGTTGATGTTTAATGACACCAGAGTTGTTACTAGTTGATGTTTAATGACACCAGAGTTGATACTAGTTGATGTTTAATGACACCAGAGTTGATACTAGTTGATGTTTAATGACACCAGAGTTGATACTAGTTGATGTTTAATGACACCAGAGTTGATACTAGTTGATGTTTAATGACACCAGAGTTGATACTAGTTGATGTTTAATGACACCAGAGTTGATACTAGTTGATGTTTAATGACACCAGAGTTAATACTAGTTGATGTTTAATGACACCAGAGTTGATACTAGTTGATGTTTAATGACACCAGAGTCGATACTAGTTGATGTTTAATGACACCAGAGTTGATACTAGTTGATGTTTAATGACACCAGAGTTGATACTAGTTGATGTTTAATGACACCAGAGTTGATACTAGTTAATGTCTAATGACACCAGAGTTGATACTAGTTAATGTTTAATGACACCAGAGTTGATACTAGTTAATGTTTAATGTCACCAGAGTTGATACTAGTTAATGTTTAATGACACCAGAGTTGATACTAGTTGATGTTTAATGACACCAGAGTTGATACTAGTTGATGTTTAATGACACCAGAGTCGATACTAGTTGATGTTTAATGACACCAGAGTTGATACTAGTTGATGTTTAATGACACCAGAGTCGATACTAGTTGATGTTTAATGACACCAGAGTTGATACTAGTTAATGTTTAATGACACCAGAGTTGATACTAGTTAATGTTTAATGTCACCAGAGTTGATACTAGTTAATGTTTAATGACACCAGAGTTGATACTAGTTGATGTTTAATGACACCAGAGTCGATACTAGTTGATGTTTAATGACACCAGAGTTGATACTAGTTGATGTTTAATGACACCAGAGTTGATACTAGTTGATGTTTAATGACACCAGAGTTGATACTAGTTGATGTTTAATGACACCAGAGTTGATCTGTATCTCTAATAAAACAGTTCCACACGAGCCTCCATACAAGCTTCTGCCAGTAACTCCAGTAATAAAGACACAGATTACAACTGAGTCGACATATTTAAAGTAGATTTTAAGTTCAAATAAATGTTAAAGGAAAATAAAATGCTCAATTATTTGGGGATATCGTTCAAAGCTGGTGTTTTCAGAACGTGACCCTGCATGTTGAAAACATCCTTAAACATACGTTCTCGAGACCATGTGACACGTGTTAATGTTCCTTCGTTCCCAAATGAAGACTCTTTGTAATTTCCTCAAAAGAAAACGTCTTAAATAAAAGATCAGGCCGTGATCCGCGCCGCTGATGGTATCGACTCCTGGTGAAGACGCAGGTTCGTCGTCTCTGGCCTCGTCTGCATAAACGTATCCACGCTGTGAAAGGAGGGCAATCGTGGCGTCTAAACGCCGCCGCCGCTCGTTCCCTGAGCTCGGAGGGCGGCGGAGGTAATAGCTCGGGTGTGTGAGCGCCGAGAGCTAGATGAGCTTATTGTGGCGCCGGCACTAAATCAGCCACACCTCACAGAGGGATGATTGTCTTCACCGCGCTCAGGTTGTTTTCTTCCGCCGCCATGGAGACCTCATCCTGGGAAATTGAACAATTTCTGATTGAAAACACTGCTGGTAATTAGAGCGCTCACTAGTTGTAACCACTTGGCATTGCATTAGTATGCAAAGCTGGCAGTCGGCTTATCTTGGGAAAAACATTTGTTTCCTTAATTGCCCTCTTAGGACAGACGTGAAAGGAGTGGTTGGGGAGGGAAGCGAGTCAGACGTGGACGCGCTCCGGTGAAGTAGAGCCCGTCGGGTTTTCAGGAAGTGACTCCCTGAACACGGAGGCTAACCTCTTCTAATAAGCTGCGTACAGACGCACACACACACACACACACACACACGCAGACACACAACTGAACGTGCACACACGGAGGCCACACATTCCTGGACACACACGGTCACAATTAGATCCAACGACGTCCTAGAAAATTGGGAATTCAACACTAATGAAGTAAATAATTGGTTGTAATGAAACACTAGGAATTCATTAAATGGGATTTGAGTCTCGTGTCTGAGTCTGTGGTTCTCAGTTGGAATGAGCTGAACTGTAGGTGATCCTTTTCCCCGAGTCCTGGAGATGCGAATCTCAGGGTCTTGTTCATGAGTGAGGGGAGAATAGAGCGAGACATAGACATACGATGAACTGTGTTGGTGAAAAGAGAGTAAATAAGTAAATTATATTTATAGAGTTTTTTTCCAGACCAGGGTCACAAAGCGCTTAAAAAATCAATATACAATTAAAATATAATCTTTAAAAGATCAAGATAACAAGGAGACAAACACAAGAGTCTCAGAGAATCAAGGAAAAGCTCAAATCAAAGTGTCTTGAGATGTTTCTTGAAGGAGTCAGTAGATCATCAAACACAGATGTTTCTTGAAGGAGTCAGTAGATCATCAAACACAGATGTTTCTTGAAGGAGTCAGTAGATCATCAAACACAGATGTTTCTTGAAGGAGTCAGTAGATCATCAAACACAGATGTTTCTTGAAGGAGTCAGTAGATCATCAAACACAGATGTTTCTTGAAGGAGTCAGTAGATCATCAAACACAGATGTTTCTTGAAGGAGTCAGTAGATCATCAAACACAGATGTTTCTTGAAGGAGTCAGTAGATCATCAAACACAGATGTTTCTTGAAGGAGTCAGTAGATCATCAAACACACATGTTTCTTGAAGGAGTCAGTAGATCATCAAACACAGAGATGGTTCCAAAGCTTAGGAGCAACAGTCTGGAAGGATTTCTCTCCTCTGGTCCTGAAGTTCAGGAACCATCAGTAGATTCTGATCCACAGACCTCAGAGCCCGAGCTGGGGTGTAAGTCTGGATCAGATCACTGAAAGGTCTGACCATGAATAGATCTGAAAGTAAGAACCAGAATTTTAAAATGATCCTGAAAGAAACTGGCAGCCAGTGAAGAGTTTGAAGGAGAAATGTGAGTTCTTCTACTAGAGCAGCCAGTGAAGAGTTTGAAGGAGAAATGTGAGTTCTTCTACTAGAGCAGCCAGTGAAGAGTTTGAAGGAGAAATGTGAGTTCTTCTACTAGAGCAGCCAGTGAAGAGTTTGAAGGAGAAATGTGAGTTCTTCTACTAGAGCAGCCAGTGAAGAGTTTGAAGGAGAAATGTGAGTTCTTCTACTAGAGCAGCCAGTGAAGAGTTTGAAGGAGAAATGTGAGTTCTTCTACTAGAGCAGCCAGTGAAGAGTTTGAAGGAGAAATGTGAGTTCTTCTACTAGAGCGGCTCAGAATTCTCACTAATGAACTACATATTTAAGCCTAAAGGTAAAGCTCTCGTTACAAAAGTGAATCTACGTCTCGACCCTCATCTGTGACCAGAGTGTTGGTCGGAGACACGAGGAATAAGAACGACATGTATAAGTAGTTTGTTTTCTCAAAGATAAGTGACGATCATCTCAGAGAGACTTTCATCTCTGAGCTGCTGCAACTTTGCAATTGAATTCATTCATATTTATGACTTGACTTTTTGCAAAATGACTTTTCTATATTTCACACACGAACTATAACAAATAAATCGATGATATCAAGACGTTAAGCTCCTGAAATATGACTGTGAAGAGAAGTTTTATCGTCTTTTCTCCAAGATTACCAGGGATGAGAAGAAAAGTCTTCTGTGAGAACAAAGTTCTCTCCATGAATGACGACATTATATCTTTTCTTTCAACCTGAGAAGAGATTTTCTTCTACGAAGGATGTGAGTCTCGTTAACATCTGTGTCTCGACGTGTGAAGGATTCAGTTCCATTGTTTTAGTTCACAATCTCTTATTTTGAAGGATTCAACATTTTATCTTTAAGTTCTCTTATTTTGTTGAGCTCAGATCCCAAAGTTATCTTTTTTCCTTCTTATAATTACGATCAAAAAGAAGGAAAATATGTTCAAACGTATTTTATAACTTAACGTGTGACTGAGCCTTGATGTTGTTTAGTTACACGTTTATATTTATGGACGTATATAGTTTGTTATGTTGAAGTTCGTGCTCGTGTTGCTAAAGCTGCTCATGACAGGTTTCTATTGTTTTCTTTGTGTAAATAAAACAGCGTATTAAGAAGATGCTTTTTTGCAACTGAAGTTTTCTGTAAAAAAATAAAAGCTCATCATTGAGTCATTGTTGCTACAAATGTATATTTTAAAAAATAAAAGCTCATCATTCAGTCATTGTTGCTACAAATGTATATTTAAAAAAATAAAAGCTCATCATTGAGTCATTGTTGCTACAAATGTATATTTAAAAAAATAAAAGATCATCATTGAGTCATTATTGCTACAAATGTATATTTAAAAAAATAAAAGCTCATCATTGAGTCATTGTTGCTACAAATGTATATTTAAAAAAAATAAAAGCTTATCATTGAGTCATTGTTGCTACAAATATATATTTAAAAAAATAAAAGCTCATCATTGAGTCATTGTTGCTAGAAATATATATTTAAAAAAATAAAAGCTCATCATTGAGTCATTGTTGCTACAAATGTATATTTAAAAAAAATAAAAGCTTATCATTGAGTCATTATTGCAACAAATGTATATTTAAAAAATAAAAGCTCATCATTGAGTCATTGTTGTTACAAATGTATATTAAAAAAAATAAAAGCTCATCATTGAGTCATTGCTGCTACAAATGTATATTTAAAAAAATAAAAGCTCATCATTGAGTCATTATTGCAACAAATGTATATTTAAAAAAATAAAAGCTCATCATTGAGTCATTGTTGCTACAAATGTATATTTAAAAAAATAAAAGCTCATCATTGAGTCATTGTTGCTACAAATGCATATTTAAAAAAAATAAAAGCTCATCATTGAGTCATTGTTGCTACAAATGTATATTTAAAAAAATAAAAGCTCATCACTGAGTCATTGTTGCTACAAATGTATATTTAAAAAAATAAAAGCTCATCATTGAGTCATTGTTGCTACAAATGTATATTTAAAAAAATAAAAGCTCATCATTGAGTCATTGTTGCTACAAATATATATTTAAAAAAATAAAAGCTCATCATTGAGTCATTGTTGCTACAAATGTATATTTAAAAAAATAAAAGCTCATCATTGAGTCATTGTTGCTACAAATGTATATTTAAAAAAATAAAAGCTCATCATTGAGTCATTGTTGCTACAAATGTATATTTAAAAAAAAATAAAAGCTTATCATTGAGTCATTGTTGCTACAAATGTATATTTAAAAAAATAAAAGCTCATCATTGAGTCATTGTTGCTACAAATGTATATTTAAAAAAATAAAAGCTCATCATTGAGTCATTGTTGCTACAAATATATATTTAAAAAAATAAAAGCTCATCATTGAGTCATTGTTGTTACAAATGTATATTTAAAAAAATAAAAACTTATCATTGAGTCATTGTTGTTACAAATGTATATTTAAAAAAATAAAAGCTTATCATTGAGTCATTGTTGTTACAAATGTATATTTAAAAAAATAAAAGCTCATCATTGAGTCATTGTTGCTACAAATGTATATTTAAAAAAATAAAAGCTCATCATTGAGTCATTGTTGCTACAAATGTATATTTAAAAAAATAAAAGCTCATCATTGAGTCATTGTTGCTACAAATGTATATTTAAAAAAATAAAAGCTCATCATTGAGTCATTGTTGCTACAAATGTATATTTAAAAAAATAAAAGCTCATCATTGAGTCATTGTTGCAACAAATGTATATTTAAAAAAATAAAAGCTCATCATTGAGGCATTGTTGTTAAAAATATATATTTAAAAAAATAAAAGCTTATCATTGAGTCATTGTTGCTACAAATGTATATTTAAAAAAATAAAAGCTCATCATTGAGTCATTGTTGCTACAAATGTATATTTAAAAAAATAAAAGCTCATCATTGAGTCATTGTTGCTACAAATATATATTTAAAAAAATAAAAGCTCATCATTGAGTCATTGTTGCTACAAATGTATATTTAAAAAAATAAAAGCTCATTATTGAGTCATTGTTGCTACAAATATATATTTAAAAAAATAAAAGCTCATCATTGAGTCATTGTTGCTACAAATGTATATTTAAAAACAAATAAAAGCTTATCATTGAGTCATTGTTGCTACAAATATATATTTAAAAAAAATAGAAGCTCATCATTGAGTCATTGTTGCTACAAATATATATTTAAAAAAATAGAAGCTCATCATTGAGTCATTGTTGCTACAAATGTATATTTAAAAAAATAAAAGCTCATCATTGAGTCATTGTTGCTACAAATGTCTATTTAAAAAAATCTACATTTCTACGTGAACGACTGTTTATCGTTCATAGTAAATGTTCCGTTAAATTCAAGTTTCTGCACATATTCATTAAAAGGGACTCATGTTGAGGGTTTCGCTCCGAGGCTGAACCACAGACTGCAGCTGATTAACTATTGCATCTGCAGGAACATTCGTCTGATGACATGTTTCATAGTTTGACCAAAGCACCTGAACACGACACTGGACAGTATTATTAAGTAACAACAAAGATAGGTGGCTCCGCGACCTTTCACGACCTTTCACGACCTTTCACGACCTTTCACGACCTTCAGCGTGTTTGCCAGCAGCTGGCGAGCGCTGACGACCAGAGACTCGAGTCCGGAGACGACGAACATGTCGAGAAAAGATCCAACAGGAAGTGAAATGAATGGAAAATGATCATCATCATCCTGGAGTGAAAATATTGAGACGCGACAGGTTTTTACTGAAGAGAAAATGAACGAATAGAAGTTAAATAAAGTCTGAGTTAAGTTGAGATTCATCGTTGAATTAATTCAGAGTCAAGTTTGTCGTAGTTGTCGGTTCAATTATTTGACAGGTTTTAGTTCTGTTGTCAAGTAAAACGATACATTAAGAAAAGATCAAATGACGTCCAACATTAAATTAAAATGTTGTATTTGATTCAAATTGAATCTGCCGACGGTTTGTAAAATATTCACCAACAAAGATGTTGTTTCGACCGAAGAACCAGTTCATGACATTGAATACATGACAGTTTCAACAGTTATTGAACAAATATTGATTATGAAGAACAAGTCAAATCTAGCGCTTTAATCCACATCAGATTAAAGGTTAAATAAATGAAATCAGTTTGAAGAAGAAGAACTTAACCTTCAACTTTTCTACGACAAAATCTGTCATTAGTTGATTTTTGTGTTTTCTGTTTTAATCCTTAATTATTTTTTGAACAAGATCTTGATCAAACTACGAAGTTCTTAATCCAGACATGAACAGGATTATCTCGTATCTTGTCATTTGAATTGAAGCAGAAAAAAACAAAAAATAAGATGTTTTCTGTGTTTTCTGAGAAAGTGAAGTCCGTCTCTAACAATGAAATGTTCGGTCCAGAGATTCGTAAACAAACTGCTTCTGTGTCGACAAATAAAAACACGGCAGAAACAAATTGATGAAAAGAAAAACGTGGATTTGTTTTTCCTTCAACTGGTGCTCGAGTGTGAAGCTGTGTTTCCATCAGATCCTCACCGATCCGTGGACCTCCATGAGAAGAAAACAAAAATAATAATAATTCCAACTTAAATGTTGCCGTTTCATCTCCAAACTTGCAGAAGCTGGAAAATGATATTTTCCTCCGACACTCGAGGGGCTCGTGTTCTTTGAAGTAGTTGCTGATTTCCCCCGATTGTTGGACAAGAGAATCTGTTTCTCTGAGGAGTAAATAATGAAGCATTAATCTTTTTTTAATTCACTCAAAATGAATAATTTTTCCTTCCTCTGCCTGGAAAAGAGGATTTTCTTTTTATAGACATTTTTGGAAGATCTTACAATGGATTCAATATTCCGTGCCGAGTGTAAACAAAGAGGCGACAATTAAAAGAAACAACTTCAGCTTAAAAGCGTGAAGACGACACTTCAGACGCCGGACCCTCGTGAGACCGTCATGTTAGCGTCTTTGAGCAGGACTTCAATTCATCTGTGACTGAGGGACGTTCCTGAGCCAGAGTGCTTTATGAGCGTCTGGCGTCTGAGATGTTTGGTCGTTTAAAAACCATGTGTTTATAACACGGTTGTTTTTCTGGAACTCCTGTTGTGTTATCAGTGTTATCTTGACCTTTAAAGTTTATATTTTAGTGAATATTGTTTTGATCGTTTAAGCGCTTTGTGACCCTGGTCTGGAAAAGCGCTAAAAATGACTTACATCGACTTGAATAAATCAATAAATGTGACGACAACACGTGTGTCAGTAGGGTCAGAGTTCACGACAAATATTCAACGTATGATTTCTTCGTTGAAGGAAAATAAAAGTTACTAAATACTTTGTTACAATTAATGACATCTCAGCTCGTCTTTTACTTTTGTTTACAGTACATTTGTAAGTTTTAAACCGTCGTACGCTTCGATCAAACACAACCTTTGTTTTGTAAACATCACACTTTTACAATCGTTGAATCTTAATTTACATTTCACATGATTTAATCATGATTTACTCATGATTTAATCATGATTTACTCATGATTTAATCATGATTTAATCATGATTTAATCACGATTAAATCATGATTAAATCATGATTAAATCATCGACACACGTATGTGCGTCATGTGAACAGTAGATTTCTAATGTATTATTGTATAAAATCTATTATTATAAATGGTATTATTTGTGTTCATTTTATTTGTCTTATTAGGAATTAAACCTAATATTAATTTCCCTTTTTGACGAACCTGTGAATGTTTATTTTGTATATTTACAAATGATCAAAGTAATAATTTTCTGAACTGTTCTTGAAGTTTCAAATGTCTTTGATTATTTTTTCATTTCCTTTGAAATTTGAGATTTTTACTCGTTTATTCTTCTGATCTTCACGTGTTCACAAGATTCAACATCCCGTCTGTTTTCCTCTTCATCGGGTGTAACTTCGAGATTAACTTGGGTTTTCTCAGGGTCAAACAAATGTGTTTGTGGTATCCCTTGTGTTGTCTCCTGGTCAAGGTCAATGACCTCCACCACTGCATAAGTATTTATGAAAACTAGGGAAGTTGTTGACCTTTGACCCAGACACAACGCAAGGGTTAAAATGTGACTCGGTTCGACCTCAGTTACTTGACAGTATTTATTACAATGACCTTGAAGCTTGTCTTACGACTTGACCTTTGTTGACCTCTCGTTCTTCACGATCCGTAACCAGAAGTTATTTCCAAAGTTGTGTTTAAGAAACTGATAAATATCCAGTCACTGCTCAAATACACAAACAATACTCTCCCAGTTCACGTTACTGTGACCTTGACTTTTTACCGAAACCTTTGTTTTGACGCTCGGAAGGAGTCGTCGGGTTTCTGTGGTTTTTAACAATATTGTTTACGAGAATTGTTTAAAGACAATGTTTTATTTATGAACTTTAAATGATCTGGAACGAGCCAGAAAAGTTTCTTTAAGAAATGAAACAAGATCTGGATCAAGTTAAATATTTAAATACATTTGATAATAATCAATATATTTACTGTTTGATTTTAATTCGATCAGAGACGTCGAGAGAAACATGTTTTTAATGTTATGTTTTCGTTTTTGATCAAATAAACACGAGGCCCCGCGAGTGAGGATGAAAAATGTGCCTCAAGTTATGATTGTGAACAATAACTAGTGTGTGTTTGTGTGTGTACCTTTGTGTTTCTGTGTGTGATTGTGCATGTGTGTGTGTGTGCATGTGTGAGTGTGCATGTGTGAGTGTGTGTTTGTGTGAGTGTGCATGTGTGAGTGTGTGTTTGTGTGTGTGTGCATGTGTGGGTGTGAAGGAAAGAAGTAAATTATTAAATTAAAACTGGAGAAAAAAACTTCACCCCCTGAAGGAAAAGGACAAATAGTGTGTGTGTGTGTGTGTGTGTGTGTGTGTGTGTGTGTGTGTGTGTGTGTGTGTGTGTGTTCGTGCGTGTGTGCGTGTGTGTGTGTGTTTTACATTAAATTAAGCTCACGTGTAGATTCTCGTTTTTATAATTGTATTTACAGAAGCGAATAGTGTGTGTTATAAATAAAAAGTTCGTCCTCAATGAAGTTAAACATTAGTCACGTGATTATAAATGAGATTCAAATAATTTCTTTATCATTATTTCGGTCAAAATCTTCTAAAACGGACGCCTTTGACTCGAACTTTTATTATTTTAAAGACGATTTGTTTGATTCGAGAAGTAAAAATCCTCGCGTTCGAACTTTCTCAGGCCTCGTTGCGACACTTGAACTTTTTTTAAATTTTTAATCCAGATTAATCTTTTTGTTTCTACAAACGAAACGGTTTATTTTAAAATTACTTTTTAATAAAAACAATTGAAGTGTCGCCGCAGCAACAGGTTCGATCTTAAAGGGCCTCCAGGTGTAAATAAATACTAAAGTATTATTTTAAATGTTTGAAACTACATTTAATTTAAAGACTTTCTTTGACATATTTCTCTACAATAGTGTTATTATTGCTTCGATGTTAAATTAAAATATTCGTGAAGGTTTTGTTTACGTCAACAAAGCGTGAAACTCGTATTTTTATAACTTGTACACGTTTAAATGTGAGTATTTGTCTACGATCGTGTATTTTTTCATCCAGAATTCTCGTTTAATTCCCGAAGAAAACTGTTTTTTTTAATGTTAATGAAACGAAGTTAAAATCCAAAGTTAGAGAAACAAACATTTAGTTAATGTTCATCTTTGAATTAGACAAATATACATTTATTTAATTTATTTAAATCATTCTCTGTCTCTTGTTAATTAGAAAATAATGTTGCGCCGTTTTTTATTGAGTTTTTTTATTTGACCTAAATTGTATCCATTGTATTGGTTTAATTGTGATTTAATGTAAATCTTTGTTAAAAACATTATGACCCCCCTTAGGCGTTCTGATGACGTCACAGCGACTGCGCTATTATCGTTTATTTATTTGCTGCGTCACGTGGTTTCATCAAATATAATCGCCGGACAATAGAAACCAACTGTCGAGTCTCCTTTTTATTGACGTATAAATGGTAAAAACGCACATTTTTCAAACGAATCGAACGAAAAAAACGTGTCGCAAGAATTAAAAATAAAAAATAAAAACTGAGAATGTGTGAAAGTCGCCACAGGTGGCTTCAGTTCGGGCCTGCGGGCCTCTTGTCGTCCAGCGTCTCAACCAACGAATAATGACATTAAAATAATAATAATGTTTATGAAACACAACATGTTGACTCTGGCTTCAAATACATGTTCGACGTAAAATTAATCACAATTAAATCATATATTATTTATGTTTATTATTATTATGTTTGTGTAATCGATGCGTCTGAGATCATGAGATCAATTGTTTAATGGTTTTATATTTTATCATCCTTTGAGTCTTGTTTTCAAATAAAGAAAAACGTGGAAAATAAAAACAAAAAGTTTGTTAATAAAATATTTTTCTTCCTCGCGTAAAACATGCATTTTTATCAAAACGTTTCTCCAACAATGTTAGTTTAATATGTATTTAAAAATATAAACAACGACGCAGACGTGAGTTTGATTCTTGTATCGATCAGATGATAAAACGATCAGTCGTGACGTCACAGATCATAACCACCTGATCATTGAAACAAAGATCCACAGATCCTGGATCCACAGACTCTGAGGTTCACGAGAGTCTGTGGATCCACGCAAGCGAGACTTCCTGAGTGTGTTTGTGTGGATCAGTGTAAACACAACTCGTCCCACAAAGGCGTCACTAATCCAAGTCAGTGACACAATAACGTGTAGACACTTGTGTAGACACTTGTGTAGACGCTTGTGTAGACACTTGTGTAGACACTGTGGCCCCTGGACTCACAACACGCGTGAGGGACACGATCACTGGACAAACAGCTTTTATTCTCTCGATAAAACACCTTTATTTTATTTATTTCTACAATGAAATGGATCCACAAGATGAAACATGTTCTGATCATATCTGTAAAATATTCATGTTTCTATAGAATATTCATCAAGTAAATGAATTAAAATCCACTTCATTGCGTGAACTTCACTGTTGAAAAGATCATTTTAATGATAATATAAGTTTTAAAAATATCGCTGCGCGCGATTATTTTCCAACATGTTCGTAAAAAATGGAGATTTTTCTTTTCATTAAACATGTTTAGGTTGTTTTTTTTATTAGAAATAAAGCTTGATGAATACATTAAGTTCATATCTTTCAAATGATTTAACATAATCTACTTAATGATGATGATGATGATAAAGAATATACGCATTTATAATATGTTTCATCTTATATTTTAACACATTCCTTGGTATTATAATAACATAACTACTATAAAAACCGAAAATAATTGACATTATGTAATATTATATCATATTTAATTATATACAATATATTAAACCTGTGGAGCCACTTTATTTTATTTACATATTTTAAACAAATGTTTTTCCTCTTCGTCAAACATCAGCGAGTGTGAGCAGAAGAAACTTAACTACAGTAATATATACATTTATATATATATATATATATATATATATATATATATATATATATATATATATATATACATTTATATAAATATATATACATTTATATAAATATATATATACATTTATATAAATATATATATATTTATATAAATATATATATACATTTGTATAAATATATATACATTTCTATACCAAGGTTGGTATAAACGGGAGAAAAGCGCGACACAAGAATATTTCTCGTCCTTCGATCATCAAACGAGTCAGAAAAATCATTTGAAGACATTTGGAAGCTTCGACTATATTTTTTAAAAAAGACTTTCATTTCAGTCCCAGATTCTGTGTTGATTCTTTCTCTCTTTTTCTCTCCTTTTCTCTCTTTCTCTCTCTTTCTCTCTCCGTCTGTTCGTCTCCTTCTATAATTGTCTTTATTTTATTCCTGCAGGAGGTTTGAGTAATTATTACTTTGACACGAGCTGCTGAATCTGACGCTAAATTGAAATATTTCGCTTTAATCGTCACTAAATATCTCAGTGAAGAGGCTCGTGCGGAGCTTCAGGTGAGGAGGAGGAGGAGGAGGAGGAGGGTGAGGAGGAGGAAGATGAGGAGGAGGAGGAGGAGGAGGAGGGTGAGGAGGAGGAAGATGAGGAGGAGGAGGAGGAGGGTGAGGAGGAGGAAGATGAGGAGGGTGAGGAGGAGGAGGAAGAGGAGGAGGAGGAGGAGGAGGAGGGTGAGGAGGAGGAAGATGAGGAGGGTGAGGAGGAGGAGGAAGAGGAGGAGGAGGAGGAGGAGGAAGAGGGTGAGGAGGAGGAGGAGGATGAGGAGGAGGAGGAAGAGGGTGAGGAGGAGGAGGAGGGTGAGGAGGAGGAGGAGGAGGAGGAGGAGGGTGAGGAGGAGGAAGATGAGGAGGGTGAGGAGGAGGAGGAAGAGGAGGAGGAGGAGGAGGAGGAAGAGGGTGAGGAGGAGGAGGAGGGTGAGGAGGAGGAGGAGGATGAGGAGGAGGAGGAAGAGGGTGAGGAGGAGGAGGGGGGTGAGGAGGAGGAGGAGGAGGAGGAGGGTGAGGAGGAGGAAGATGAGGAGGAGGAGGAGGATGAGGAGGATGAGGAGGAGGAGGAGGATGAGGAGGAGGGTGAGGAGGAGGAGGAGGGTGAGGAGGAGGAGGAGGGTGAGGAGGGTGAGGAGGAGGAAGATGAGGAGGGTGAGGAGGGTGAGGAGGAGGATGAGGAGGAGGAGGAGGAGGAGGAGGAAGAGGGTGAGGAGGGTTTAGGAGGAAGAGGGTGAGGAGGGTGAGGAGGAGGAAGAGGGTGAGGAGGAGGAGGAAGAGGGTGAGGAGGAGGAGAAAGAGGGTGAGGAGGGTGAGGAGGAGGATGAGGAGGAGGAAGAGGGTGAGGAGGGTGAGGAGGAGGATGAGGAGGGTGAGGAGGAGGAGGAGGAGGGTGAGGAGGAAGAGGGTGAGGAGGAGGGTGAGGAGGAGGGTGAGGAGGAGGGTGAGGAGGAGGGTGAGGAGGATGAGGAGGAGGAGGAGGAGGAAGAGGGTGAGGAGGGTGAGGAGGGTGAGGAGGAGGAAGAGGGTGAGGAGGGTGAGGAGGAGGAGGAGGAGGAGGAGGAGGAAGAGGGTGAGGAGGAGGAGGAGGGTGAGGAGGGTGAGGAGGAGGAGGAGGAGGGTGAGGAGGAGGAGGGTGAGGAGGGTGAGGAGGAGGAGGGTGAGGAGGAGGAGGAGGGTGAGGAGGAGGAGGGTGAGGAGGGTGAGGAGGAGGAGGAGAAGGAGGGTGAGGAGGAGGAGGGTGAGGAGGGTGAGGAGGAGAAGGAGGAGGAGGAGAAGGAGGGTGAGGAGGGTGAGGAGGGTGAGGAGGGTGAGGAGGAGAAGGAGGAGGAGGAGGGTGAGGAGGGTGAGGAGGGTGAGGAGGAGGAGGAGGAGGAGGAGGAGGAGGAGAAGGAGGAGGAGGAGGAGGAGGAGGAGGAGGAGGAGGAGGAGGAGAAGGAGGCTCTCAGTCAGGAGCATGAATCCTCATCACTTCTTCTCACTGAGACCCTGATCTTCCGCCAGAACCTCCAGACTCCTGAGGAAACGCAGGTGTTTGTTCAAATATTTATTTCAAGTGTTTTTACGACATAATGACTGAGTCGCGATCAGAGGAACTGAGAGAAGCTTGAAGCGACGATTGGACTTGATTTGGAGAAAATATCACGCAAATAAAAACGTTTTACAATTATGATGGTATTTTTTCTTAAAAATATCATCTTTACTTAACTTAATTCAGACAGATTTTGATCACTTTTCATTTTTCTTCATGTGTTTACAAACATAAACGAAGATACAACATGTCGTTTTCATATGAAGGTAAATTCGGTGCAAAAAGGATTTAATGTCACAAAGAAAACATGTGTTTGTGAAAATATGGATTTAAAGTCACGTTTAAAGGTTGAATAATTCAATGAGGTTTGATTTAAAGCTTCGTATCATAACAAACATGTTTTCAGGTACGACTATAGTGGAGAAAACTAACAAAAACACACACAAAAAAAACAAAAACAAAACTTGCAGAATTTTAATTTACTTGATTTTTGTCCTGGAATTAAAATTCCACAGCGTCTAGTTTTCTGTTCTGCACCTAATTTACTTCATATATGTGATAGAAAAATAAATATATTGATAGAAAAATAAATATATTGATAGAAAAATAAATATATTGATAGAAAAATAAATATATTTGATAGAAAAATAAATATATTTGATAGAAAAATAAATATATTGATAGAAAAATAAATATATTTGATAGAAAAATAAATATATTGATAGAAAAATAAATATATTGACAGAAAAATAAATATACTGATAGAAAAATAAATATATTGATAGAAAAATAAATATATTGATAGAAAAATAAATATACTGATAGAAAAATAAATATATTTGATAGAAAAATAAATATATTTGATAGAAAAATAAATATATTTGATAGAAAAATAAATATATTGATAGAAAAATAAATATATTTAATAGAAAAATAAATATATTGATAGAAAAATAAATATATTGATAGAAAAATAAATATATTTGATAGAAAAATAAATATATTGATAGAAAAATAAATATATTGATAGAAAAATAAATAAACTGATAGAAAAATAAATATATTGATAGAAAAATAAATATATTTGATAGAAAAATAAATATATTGATAGAAAAATAAATATATTGAGGAAGAGGAGGAGGAGGAGGAGGAGGAAGAGGGTGAGGAGGAGGAGGAGGGTGAGGAGGAGGAGGAGGATGAGGAGGAGGAGGAAGAGGGTGAGGAGGAGGAGGGGGGTGAGGAGGAGGAGGAGGAGGAGGAGGGTGAGGAGGAGGAAGATGAGGAGGAGGAGGAGGATGAGGAGGATGAGGAGGAGGAGGAGGATGAGGAGGAGGGTGAGGAGGAGGAGGAGGGTGAGGAGGAGGAGGAGGGTGAGGAGGGTGAGGAGGAGGAAGATGAGGAGGGTGAGGAGGGTGAGGAGGAGGATGAGGAGGAGGAGGAGGAGGAGGAGGAAGAGGGTGAGGAGGGTTTAGGAGGAAGAGGGTGAGGAGGGTGAGGAGGAGGAAGAGGGTGAGGAGGAGGAGGAAGAGGGTGAGGAGGAGGAGAAAGAGGGTGAGGAGGGTGAGGAGGAGGATGAGGAGGAGGAAGAGGGTGAGGAGGGTGAGGAGGAGGATGAGGAGGGTGAGGAGGAGGAGGAGGAGGGTGAGGAGGAAGAGGGTGAGGAGGAGGGTGAGGAGGAGGGTGAGGAGGAGGGTGAGGAGGAGGGTGAGGAGGAGGAGGAGGAGGAGGAAGAGGGTGAGGAGGGTGAGGAGGGTGAGGAGGAGGAAGAGGGTGAGGAGGGTGAGGAGGAGGAGGAGGAGGAGGAGGAGGAAGAGGGTGAGGAGGAGGAGGAGGGTGAGGAGGGTGAGGAGGAGGAGGAGGAGGGTGAGGAGGAGGAGGGTGAGGAGGGTGAGGAGGAGGAGGGTGAGGAGGAGGAGGAGGGTGAGGAGGAGGAGGGTGAGGAGGGTGAGGAGGAGGAGGAGAAGGAGGGTGAGGAGGAGGAGGGTGAGGAGGGTGAGGAGGAGAAGGAGGAGGAGGAGAAGGAGGGTGAGGAGGGTGAGGAGGGTGAGGAGGGTGAGGAGGAGAAGGAGGAGGAGGAGGGTGAGGAGGGTGAGGAGGGTGAGGAGGAGGAGGAGGAGGAGGAGAAGGAGGAGGAGGAGGAGGAGGAGGAGGAGGAGGAGGAGGAGGAGGAGGAGAAGGAGGCTCTCAGTCAGGAGCATGAATCCTCATCACTTCTTCTCACTGAGACCCTGATCTTCCGCCAGAACCTCCAGACTCCTGAGGAAACGCAGGTGTTTGTTCAAATATTTATTTCAAGTGTTTTTACGACATAATGACTGAGTCGCGATCAGAGGAACTGAGAGAAGCTTGAAGCGACGATTGGACTTGATTTGGAGAAAATATCACGCAAATAAAAACGTTTTACAATTATGATGGTATTTTTTCTTAAAAATATCATCTTTACTTAACTTAATTCAGACAGATTTTGATCACTTTTCATTTTTCTTCATGTGTTTACAAACATAAACGAAGATACAACATGTCGTTTTCATATGAAGGTAAATTCGGTGCAAAAAGGATTTAATGTCACAAAGAAAACATGTGTTTGTGAAAATATGGATTTAAAGTCACGTTTAAAGGTTGAATAATTCAATGAGGTTTGATTTAAAGCTTCGTATCATAACAAACATGTTTTCAGGTACGACTATAGTGGAGAAAACTAACAAAAACACACACAAAAAAAACAAAAACAAAACTTGCAGAATTTTAATTTACTTGATTTTTGTCCTGGAATTAAAATTCCACAGCGTCTAGTTTTCTGTTCTGCACCTAATTTACTTCATATATGTGATAGAAAAATAAATATATTGATAGAAAAATAAATATATTGATAGAAAAATAAATATATTGATAGAAAAATAAATATATTTGATAGAAAAATAAATATATTTGATAGAAAAATAAATATATTGATAGAAAAATAAATATATTTGATAGAAAAATAAATATATTGATAGAAAAATAAATATATTGACAGAAAAATAAATATACTGATAGAAAAATAAATATATTTGATAGAAAAATAAATATATTGATAGAAAAATAAATATATTTGATAGAAAAATAAATATATTGATAGAAAAATAAATATATTGATAGAAAAATAAATATACTGATAGAAAAATAAATATATTTGATAGAAAAATAAATATATTTGATAGAAAAATAAATATATTTGATAGAAAAATAAATATATTGATAGAAAAATAAATATATTTAATAGAAAAATAAATATATTGATAGAAAAATAAATATATTGATAGAAAAATAAATATATTTGATAGAAAAATAAATATATTGATAGAAAAATAAATATATTGATAGAAAAATAAATAAACTGATAGAAAAATAAATATATTGATAGAAAAATAAATATATTTGATAGAAAAATAAATATATTGATAGAAAAATAAATATATTGATAGAAAAATAAATATATTGATAGAAAAATAAATATATTTGATAGAAAAATAAATATATTGATAGAAAAATAAATATACTGATAGAAAAATAAATATATTGATAGAAAAATAAATATATTGATAGAAAAATAAATATATTTGATAGAAAAATAAATATATTTGATAGAAAAATAAATATATTTGATAGAAAAATAAATATATTGATAGAAAAATAAATATATTTGATAGAAAAATAAATATACTGTTAGAAAAATAAATATACTGATAGAAAAATAAATATATTGATAGAAAAATAAATATACTGATAGAAAAATAAATATATTGATAGAAAAATAAATATACTGGTAGAAAAATAAATATATTGATAGAAAAATAAATATATTTGATAGAAAAATAAATATATTGATAGAAAAATAAATATATTGATAGAAAAATAAATATATTGATAGAAAAATAAATATACTGATAGAAAAATAAATATATTGATAGAAAAATAAATATACTGATAGAAAAATAAATATATTGATAGAAAATATAATCTTTTGTGTTTTGAAAAATAATTCTGACTTTGAATTTTAATTCTGATGCAGTGAGTTTAAAAAAAAAAGATTTTAAAAACACATTTTTGTATTTATCGTCACAAACTTCTGCCAAGATCTTGCTCATGGGCGGATCAACATGTCAGACAATGTTTGGCTCTTTTGATTTCTGGTTTTCAACGAAGCCACGAGTCATTTTGAGTGTTTTCGGAGCGTCAGGAGTCAAGAGCGTCAGGAGCGTCACGATCCACCTTCACGCCAACAAGTGCCGCCAGGAAAAATCCACATCAATAACTCCCAGAATTCACGGCGTTTAAAAAGGAGGTTGTGGGTAAATTCCGGGCTGTGACTGGAGCGCCGGATCCTGTAATTTGCAGTCACCAGGAATAGACGAGTCTCTGGCAGATCCCACGTCAGTCTGCGGCGCCGCGCTGACAAGAGCCGCGGCGCACACGTAGCATGCTAACTCGCACTTCAAAGAGCTCAACCTGCGCCACTCAACTTTTAAGCAGCAGAAAGAGTGTGACATCAGTTCACCCAAAACGTGTCTGTCATGTTTCGCAAAGTTTGCTGACGACTCCGGAGAAGAAGAGCTTTCGCATTAGTTCGTCTTTGTCTTACGGAGAACCTCAAAGAACAATTAGACGGAGAGAGGATGGCGTGAGACCTGAGAGCTGTCACTCAAACCTGACGCGTCTGACAGCCGACGTCTCCACTGAGCGTTGATACGATCGATTCATAAACGACGTCGTTCTTCTCCGTGAAGAGGAAAAAAAAAGTCTCTGACAGATTTTCTCACTTTCCACAAGTCGCACAACAACAAGCGAAACCACACAGAGATTGGGCGCCGATGTCGACCTTTGACCTGCCGGACCTGCAGGTCGTTCTCATGCACACGCGTGTGTCGCTGAACCTTCTGCAGACGCCGACATGAAACCAATACTTAAAGCGCTCTGGTCTTCAAAGTCGTCTCCTGTTGTGCGACGCCAGCACAATAGTGTCAATCTCCTGCGTGTGTGTGCGGGCGGGTGTGTGTGTGTGTGGGTGTGTGTGTGAGAGAGTGAGAGAGTGTGTGAGAGTGAGAGAGTGTGTGAGAGTGTGTGTCAAGAGCTGGAGTTTTGATGGATGGTCAGAAAACATTTGGGAAAGATTGTGACAAAAAATCTAAACAACAACTTTTTTCACAACACAACGAAAATAGAGACACAAAAAGGAACCAGAACCAACACTGGAACTATGGGTTGAAATTAAAACCTTATCACAGGTTACGTCGTCGTGGTGACCTTTTTTTTAACGACATTTATTCAAACTGGAAATCTCAACGTCCAGATGAGCTTCAATGACTCTCAACGAACCTCTCAGTCACGGTGCAGATGAACAGCTCCTTTAATGCTTTGCCGCCCAGCCGGCCAATCGCAACCATGTTGACGTAGCGACATAAATGTAGAATTTAAATACAATATCGTAGCGACCAATCAGCCGACACTAAATAGATCAGTGTGTCTAGAAAGGCATCATGGGAGTTGAATGTCTCGTTGGCACCGTAACTAAGATGGTTGTTGTTCAAATAAATGTTTGTAAACGTCAACAAACACATGTTCAGCTTCACACTGTAGACTTGATGAAGTCGTACAGTTTAGTAGTCGTTTAAAAATCCACATCCTGTGCAGGGACCTCGCGGGGGGTCGTCAGGTGACCTCGCGGGGGGTCGTCCAGGTCTTCCAAACAGGAGCAGATGCTTCTAAACGGCTCCACGAGGAGTCCTGGTCCCACCGGGACGAGTCCCTGAGACTCAGACGAGACTTTAGGATGAGAAGAACCTGCAGCCCCAGGAGAACATGCTGATAGTCCTAGACAACGAGTCGAATAACTTCACCTAATATATGATATTATATATTATATATTATATATTATATATTATATATTATATATTATATATTATATATTATATATTATATATTATATATTATATATTATATATTATGTATTATATATTTGAACACTAAACATGCTGAAATACAAATGTTTAACAAGTCAGTCTTTCATTTCATTGTTGGTGTCTTGTTATTATCATCATTATTATTATTATTATTATTATTATTATAATGTTAATAATTATTCTAAAGTTTAGTTTGATCCTGAACCACAGACAATGTTTATTTAACTCTCTTTACAAATACAACTGACTCTCTCACCTGAAGAAGGTTGTTTACACGAAATAATAAGTCGACAAAATAGATTTATCTTGTGTTTAAAAGTATTCATTGATCTGTAATTAAAGTCAGATCATAAACTCACAGCCATCAACAGAATCATTCGATAATATTATAAGATCTTACGCAGAAAACATTTACTTTTTCTTTAAATACTTTCATTTTCTCGTGAATATTTTGTGTTAAACTGCTTCAAAATCCGTGGAAATGTTTCAGTTAGACTTTAGTAAAAACTGCGAACAGACCGTCGGACAATTCTTGAGTTTATTGAGTTGAATAAATCTTGACTATATTCAGTAAATAATATACGTGTGAGTCTTTCTACTAGATATTAATCACATTTTGATCCTTAATTGTAAAAACAAAACATGATTTTTTTGTGACGACGAGGAAAAAGTGAGTTAAAAATCTAAAAATCTAAAATAAAAATATTTCCTTCTTCAAGGTTTCACACACTTAATAAACACAATTGGAGTTTTTAGATCTTTAGATGTTTTTAAATCTTTGAATTGCTTTTGATTGTTCAAGTGCTTTGTGACCCTGGTCTAGAAAGATCTTTACAAATCTAACCCATCACACATGCTAACGGCCTGAAGCGAACCCCACAGACGACATGTTATGTGGACCCTGAGACTCTGAGACTCTGAGACTCTGAGACCCTGAGACTCTGAGACTCTGAGACCCTGAGACTCTGAGACTCTGAGACTCTGAGACCCTGAGACCCTGAGACCCTGAGACTCTGAGACTCTGAGACCCTGAGACTCTGAGACCCTGAGACTCTGAGACTCTGAGACCCTGAGACTCTGAGACCCTGAGACTCTGAGACTCTGAGACCCTGAGACTGTGAGACCCTGAGACCCTGAGACCCTGAGACTCTGAGACCCTGAGAGACTCTGAGAGACTCTGAGACTCTGAGACTCTGAGACCCTGAGACTCTGAGACTCTGAGACTCTGAGACCCTGAGACCCTGAGACCCTGAGACTCTGAGACCCTGAGACCCTGACAGACCTGCAGAACCAGCAGTGATTAATAGACGTGTTAAAACTATATTCTC
This sequence comes from Callionymus lyra, assembly GCF_982586985.1. Classification (NCBI taxonomy): domain Eukaryota; kingdom Metazoa; phylum Chordata; class Actinopteri; order Syngnathiformes; family Callionymidae; genus Callionymus; species Callionymus lyra. The sequence continues at coordinate 27,354,513 of NC_141826.1, read as the reverse complement.
ACACAGACGTCAGAGCACAATGAGGGTCTCGGGGCCCCCGACATTATTGACCAGCTTAGCGTTGTCGCCCCAACAATGGCGGCGTTTGAAGTCGTGCAAAGTGATTGGAAATAATCAAACGACAATAATCAGATAAAAGAAAAGGATTTGAAGGAACTTCAATCATATCAGAGTTCTTTAGCATCACTAAGAGACCCCGGGTTCTAATCCTCAAAGGGGTTTCGGGGCTACTTGGCTTTGCACTGTAGTCAATCAAGGTCGGGACCCGGCAGGAAGTGTGGGCTGCCATGGCAACGCAAAGATTGCTTCTGAAGGCTTAGCATAATTCTTGCCTAATAGAAAAATAACAGCGGAAAATCCCGTCCTTAGCGAAGGCTTTATTTCGTCTCCACCTGTGCAGCTCGTCCAGCGCCGGCGTGAGATGAAGAGAAGATCTGGACGCGTCTTAAGCTCGTCTCTTCCTCTGGAATCACAGCTTTTTCTTCGCAAAAATGAAGCTGCGCCGCTTAACTTTGATGTGCTTTAGTCGTCGTTGAGAAAATACTGCGGCGTCGGATCTCGTCCGAGTCGACGGTTCGACGATTGGATTTTGTTAAAGTTGTGCGATGAAGGTGTGAGTCGAGCTCAGCCTGCCTGGTAACGCCGTCGTCACGTGACAGCGCTGCCCCCCCACAGTCACCCCACAGTCACCGTGAGGGGAATGATGAGGAGCAGAATAAATCAGGAAGTCACGGTGGGAGGTCGTTCTTATGGAATCATGATGTTCCAGGGAAGAGATGATGAACTAATAATGTCAAGTGTTTCTACTTCGACTTGAATCCACGTCAGGATCTTCTCCGCCAGACTCGCACTAATGGTCGCCACGAGGGTGTTTGAGATTCACCTGCATCGACTCGTGTTCATCGTCTTCTCCTCCTGCTGATGGATGTTCTTTATCTTTCATTCTGTCTTCGGATGAAATGATCGTCCAGGAAGAATCTGGTGTTTTCTGACTCAAAACTTGATGATAAATCATGAAAAATCACTTCTTACAGAAGATCAACATCTACGAGAATAATATCCACTTTATTATTATTATTATTACTACTATTATTATTACTATTATTATTTTTATTACTATAACTATTATTAGTATTATTATTATTACTGTTATTATTATGATTACTATTATTATTATTATAATAATTACTACTATTACAATTATTATTATTATTATTATTATTATTATTATTATTATTATTACTATTACTATTACTATTACTATTACTATTACTATAATTATAATTGTAATTATTTTCATTATTATAATAATAATAATAATTATGATTATTATTACTATTATTATTATTATTAGTATTAAATTACTATTTCTATTATTATAATTATTTTATTTTTTATTATAATTACTTTTATTATTTTTATTATTATTATTATTATTATTATTTATTATTATTATTATTATTATTTTTATTATGATTATCATTATTATTATTATTATTATTATTATTATTATCATTACGACATGAAGCCAAACGCACTGATCGTTTCAAACGTTCTGATATTTCTGTCGTCGAACTCTTTCTCTGTTTGAACCTCAGCATGAAGTCGTTTCTTTTCGTCTCGTCGTCGTTTTATTGTGAAAGACAAGGTCAGGATGAAGGTCATTGTGTTTGTTTGTGTCACTGATTTCTTTGTTTTTGTTAAATCACTTAATTGTATTTATAAATACACACTGAGAGTGAAGCTTGGATCTAATTGATCAAATTAACTTTTTTCATCTTGATGATCTTGAACTATAAGATTTAAAAAGACGTTTAACTTCAGTGACTTCAGGCTTTAGTTGAAGTAAAATGAATATACAGTATATATATACATACATATATACATACATATATATATATATACTGTATATCTCAGTGTTTATATGAAAACATATTTGAAACGACTGTAAATACAAACAAACATTAGGTCCCTGGTTAAGTCTGGATGTCTCTGCTGGAGCTGCTGCCCCCGCGACAAGAACCCAAGTGCACCATGGGTAGAAAGACGAGTTGAAAGCTCTGGAGTCGCTTCTTTGTCTCGACTCGACGCCGTCGGGCGTTTATGCAAAAATACACTTTTTTAAAGGAACTTTCATTAAAACAATATATTTCTCTGCACCTGGAGTCGAGTCCTGAAGCTTCTTCATCAGATCCTGACTTCAGATCCTGACTTCAGATCCTGACTTTAGATCCTGACTTCAGATCCTGTCCTCAGAGCTGGTCTTCAGAGGTGGTCTTCAGAGCTGGTCTCCAGAGCTGGTCTTCACATTAGTCGCTCATTGACTTTCAGAGACGCTGGAGACGTGGAGTCATTAGAAGGAACTCGCTGAAGGGAATCCTGGAGAACCTGCTCCAGTGTCTCCTCATCAAAGCCTCTCAGTCCACGGGACAGAACCTCTGCTGAGGACCTGGACTCCTCTCGTCTCCGGGGCCTGACCCGGACCAGCGTTGGTTCTCGACCCGACGGAGGAGCGTGAACTTGAAGGCGGCGCTGCATCGGTGCAGAGTCTCTATGAAAACATGTTCAGTATTCAAGGCGTTCAAAGGCCTCGAGCCGCGGAGACTCAAAGGACACCAGAGCCTCGTGCAGGATCTCATGTTCTGACCATTAATGTAATGAGTCAGAACATTAGCATGCGGCGCCTGTGATGGCGTCTCATCCTCAGCCTCGACCAGATCCGCCGACGACGGCGAGCGACACCGGGAGCTGCGGCTCGTCCGACATCCGTCTGTGTCCGACATCCGTCGTCCGACGACCATTTGCGTCCGACATCCGTCTGTGTCCGACATCCGTCGTCCGACGACTATTTGCGTCCGACATCCGTCTACGTCCGACATCCGTCTACGTCCGACATCCGTCTACGTCCGACAACCATTTGCTTCCGACGCCCATTTGCGTCCGACGACTATTTGCTTCGGACGACCATTTGCGTCCGACATCCGTCTACGTCCGACGACTATTTGCGTCCGACGACCATTTGCGTCCGACATCCGTCTACGTCCGACAACCATTTGCGTCCGACGACTATTTGCGTCCGACGACCATTTGCGTCCGACATCCGTCTACGTCCGACAACCATTTGCGTCCGACGACTATTTGCGTCCGACGACCATTTGCGTCCGACATCCGTCTACGTCCGACAACCATTTGCTTCCGACGACCATTTGCGTCCGACGACCATTTGCGTCCGACGACCATTTGCGTCCGACGACCATTTGCGTCCGACGACCATTTGCGTCCGACGACCATTTGCGTCCGACATCCGTCTACGTCCGACAACCATTTGCGTCCGACGACTATTTGCGTCCGACGACCATTTGCGTCCGACGACTATTTGCGTCCGACAAATCCTTCTACGTCCGACAACCATTTGCGTCCGACGACTATTTGCGTCCGACGACCATTTGCGTCCGACGACTATTTGCGTCCGACAAATCCTTCTACGTCCGACATCCATGTGCGTCCGACGTCCGTCTGCGTCCGACATCCATGTGCGTCCGACATCCGTCTTGTCGACATCCGTCTTGTCGACATCCGTCTTGTCGACATCCGTCTTGTCGACATCCGTCTTGTCGACATCCGTCTTGTCGACATCCGTCTTGTCGACATCCATGTGCGTCCGACATCCGTCTTGTCGACATCCGTCTTGTCGACATCCGTCTTGTCGACATCCATGTGCGTCCGACATCCGTCTTGTCGACATCCGTCTTGTCGACATCCGTCTTGTCGACATCCGTCTTGTCGACATCCATGTGCGTCCGACATCCGTCTTGTCGACATCCGTCTTGTCGACATCCGTCTTGTCGACATCCATGTGCGTCCGACATCCGTCTTGTCGACATCCGTCTTGTCGACATCCGTCTTGTCGACATCCGTCTTGTCGACATCCATGTGCGTCCGACATCCATCTTGTTGACATCCGTCTTGTCGACATCCGTCTTGTCGACATCCATCTTGTCGACATCCATCTGCGTCCGACGCTCCCGAGGGACACATTTTCCCGACGTCTTTGTGTGGATCAGACATGTTTACGAGCGTCCGGAGAACGTCTCGCGTTTCCTCGCCAGACGTATTTGCATAACATATTTGAACGCATGCTGAGGTCATTATGTCGCTTTGTTCGCTCGACAGGTCCTGAAGATTTAATCGTTGTTTCATTAAGTTCGTGTTTATAAACGCCTGGAAGACTGACGCTCGTGGAACGACAGATTCAGTATTTTCCACTGTTGTGTTGTTGTTGTTGTTGGTGTCGTCACAACTTGTGATGGTTTTGTGTTGTGTTTGTTGTGATGTTACACACGTTTATACGTCACTTTCTTTCCTGATCATCACTGTATTGAACTGAAAACACTCAAACAATTGAACGTTGGATCTGATGGTTCTGGAGGATCCAGGTCTCGACTGGACGTCTTCGTAAGAGACGCACACGTGTTAAATGTTGTGTCTAACGAGTGATTACTATTATGACTAGTTCTATCAATCCTTGATAATTGATTAAAGAAAAACCATCATAATTATAACAAACAAACTTGTTGCGTTACGTTCATATTTCCTGGTCAAAGTTAGTTTGTTTTGGTCCAATGACTGGTTTGTCTTCGTCTCTGAAACCCAACGAGTCTCGATCTTCTCATGACAACGAGACTCAATGTCTGACGTATCTGAGATCTTTACCAGATGTTTTACCTTATCTTCATGAATAATGATAATAATGCAAGTCAAGTTTATTGTTTCTATCCAAATGTGAACAAAAGTAAATGTTTACAAAATCAAAAGCAAAAAATCAACTATAATCCAACAATTTTCAACTATAATCAAACAATTTTCAACTATAATCAAACAATTTTCAACTATAATCCAACAATTTTCAACTATAATCAAACAATTTTCAACTAAAATCAAACAATTTTTAACTATAATCCAACAATTTTCAACTATAATCAAACAATTTTCAACTATAATCCAACAATTTTCAACTATAATCCAACAATTTTCAACTATAATCAAACAATTTTCAACTATAATCCAACAATTTTCAACTATAATCAAACAATTTTCAACTAAAATCAAACAATTTTCAACTATAATCCAACAATTTTCAACTATAATCCAACAATTTTCAACTATAATCCAACAATTTTCAACTAAAATCAAACAATTTTCAACTAAAATCAAACAATTTTCAACTATAATCAAACAATTTTCAACTATAATCAAACAATTTTCATCTATAATCAAACAATTTTCAACTATAATCAAACAATTTTCATCTATAATCAAACAATTTTCAACTATAATCAAACTATTTTCAACTATAATCAAACAATTTTCAACTATAATCAAACAATTTTCAACTATAATCAAACAATTTTCAACTAAAATCAAACAATTTTCAACTATAATCAAACAATTTTCAACTAAAATCAAACAATTTTCAACTATAATCAAACAATTTTCAACTATAATCAAACAATTTTCAACTATAATCAAACAATATTCAACTATAATCAAACAATTTTCAACTATAATCAAACAATTTTCAACTGTAATCAAACAATTTTCAACTATAATCAAACAATTTTCAACTATAATCAAACAATTTTCAACTATAATCAAACAATTTTCAACTATAATCAAATAATTTTCAACTATAATCAAACAATTTTCAACTAAAATCAAACAATTTTCAACTGTAATCAAACAATTTTCAACTATAATCAAACAATTTTCAACTATAATCAAAAAATCTAGTAAAAAAAACACGAAAGTATTAAAAACATGCGTAAAAACGTCTTTAAATATTTCATTTCTCTGGCGATAAAAACGAGTCAATCTATGTTTAAAATGCTGTTCACTGATTTCATCAAAGGTTCTCCAGTGAATTTAAAAGTGTGTTCAGTCGTCAGTCGAGTCTGAACCTGTGAGTCATTACAGAAGCCGCTGGAGGTCGTCCAGAGGTCGTCCAGAGGTCGTCCAGAGGAACGTAAGACGGTAACAAAGACCACATCAAACGTCCTCCTCACGCTGTCTCGTCCCCGGGCCCTCGTGACCCGGGTCTGGAGCCCACTGGGCCCCGGCTCTGACCCGCACCTTCAGCAGACTCACCTGAGTCTCTGTGAGAGCGAACCCCGCACTCTGACCCGCAGAACAAAGAAGGTCCGGGGTCAGAGGTCGCGGCGGCTCAACATGATCAGAGGCTCGACATGTGGTTCTTCTGAGGTGGAACCAGACGCCGTCAGATGATGAAGAGTCGGCTCAGTGTAAACATGAGTCACACTCGTGTTGATGACTCGAGTCTCTACACACAAGTCTCTACTCTCGAGTCTCTACTCTCGAGTCTTTACTCTCGAGTCTTTACTCTCGAGTCTCTACACTCGAGTCTTTACTCTCGAGTCTCTACTCTCGAGTCTCTACACTCGAGTCTTTACTCTCGAGTCTCTACTCTCGAGTCTCTACTCTCGAGTCTTTACTCTCGAGTCTCTACACTCGAGTCTTTACTCTCGAGTCTTTACTCTCGAGTCTTTACTCTCGAGTCTCTACACTCGAGTCTTTACTCTCGAGTCTTTACTCTCGAGTCTCTACACTCGAGTCTTTACTCTCGAGTCTCTACACTCGAGTCTTTACTCTTGAGTCTTTACTCTCGAGTCTCTACACTCGAGTCTTTACTCTCGAGTCTCTACACTCGAGTCTTTACTCTCGAGTCTCTACACTCGAGTCTTTACTCTCGAGTCTCTACACTCGAGTCTTTACTCTCGAGTCTTTACTCTCGAGTCTCTACACTCGAGTCTTTACTCTCGAGTCTCTACACTCGAGTCTTTACTCTCGAGTCTTTACTCTCGAGTCTCTACACTCGAGTCTCTACTCTCGAGTCTTTACTCTCGAGTCTCTACACTCGAGTCTCTACTCTCGAGTCTTTACTCTCGAGTCTCTACACTCGAGTCTCTACTCTCGAGTCTCTACTCTCGAGTCTTTACTCTCGAGTCTCTACACTCGAGTCTCTACTCTCGAGTCTCTACACTCGAGTCTCTACTCTCGAGTCTCTACTCTCGAGTCTCTACACTCGAGTCTCTACTCTCGAGTCTCTACTCTCGAGTCTTTACTCTCGACTCTACACTCGAGTCTCTACTCTCGAGTCTCTACTCTCGAGTCTCTACTCTCGAGTCTTTACTCTCGACTCTACACTCGAGTCTCTACTCTCGAGTCTCTACTCTCGAGTCTTTACTCTCGAGTCTCTACACTCGAGTCTCTACTCTCGAGTCTCTACTCTCGAGTCTTTACTCTCGACTCTACACTCGAGTCTCTACTCTCGAGTCTTTACTCTCGAGTCTTTACTCTCGAGTCTCTACTCTCGAGTCTCTACTCTCGAGTCTTTACTCTCGACTCTACACTCGAGTCTCTACTCTCGAGTCTTTACTCTCGAGTCTCTACACTTGAGCCCCACTTTAATCAAACAATTTTCAACTATAATCAAACAATTTTCAACTGAAATCAAACAATTTTTAACTGTAATTAAACAATTTTTAACTGTAATTAAACAATTTTCAACTGTAATCAAACAATTTTTAACTGTAATTAAACAATTTTTAACTATAATCAAACAATTTTCAACTATAATCAAACAATTTTCAACTATAATCAAACAATTTTCAACTATAATCAAACTATTTTCAACTATAATCAAACTATTTTCAACTATAATCAAACAATTTTTAACTATAATCAAACAATTTTTAACTGTAATTAAACAATTTTTAACTGTAATTAAACAATTTTCAACTGAAATCAAACAATTTTCAACTATAATCAAACAATTTTTAACTGTAATTAAACAATTTTTAACTGTAATTAAACAATTTTCAACTGAAATCAAACAATTTTCAACTATAATCAAACAATTTTCAACTATAATCAAACAATTTTCAACTATAATCAAACTATTTTCAACTATAATCAAACAATTTTCAACTATAATCAAACAATTTTCAACTATAATCAAACTATTTTCAACTATAATCAAACAATTTTCAACTATAATCAAACAATTTTCAACTATAATCACACATTTTTCAACTATAATCAAACAATTTTCAACTAAAATCAAACAATTTTCAACTGTAATCAAACAACTTTCAACTGAAATCAAACAATTTTCAACTATAATCAAACAATTTTCAACTGAAATCAAACAATTTTCAACTATAATCAAACAATTTTCAACTATAATCACACATTTTTCAACTATAATCAAACAATTTTCAACTGAAATCAAACAATTTTCAACTATAATCAAACAATTTTCAACTGAAATCAAACAATTTTCAACTGAAATCAAACAATTTTCAACTATAATCAAACAATTTTCAACTGAAATCAAACAATTTTCAACTATAATCCAACAATTTTCAACTATAATCAAACAATTTTCAACTGAAATCAAACAATTTTTAACTGTAATTAAACAATTTTCAACTATAATCCAACAATTTTCAACTATAATCAAACAATTTTCAACTATAATCAAACAATTTTCAACTGAAATCAAACAATTTTCAACTATAATCAAACAATTTTCAACTATAATCAAACAATTTTCAACTATAATCAAACTATTTTCAACTATAATCAAACTATTTTCAACTATAATCAAACAATTTTTAACTATAATCAAACAATTTTTAACTGTAATTAAACAATTTTTAACTGTAATTAAACAATTTTCAACTGAAATCAAACAATTTTCAACTATAATCAAACAATTTTTAACTGTAATTAAACAATTTTTAACTGTAATTAAACAATTTTCAACTGAAATTAAAAATTTTCAACTATAATCAAACAATTTTCAACTATAATCAAACAATTTTCAACTATAATCAAACTATTTTCAACTATAATCAAACAATTTTCAACTATAATCAAACAATTTTCAACTATAATCAAACTATTTTCAACTATAATCAAACAATTTTCAACTATAATCAAACAATTTTCAAATATAATCACACATTTTTCAACTATAATCAAACAATTTTCAACTAAAATCAAACAATTTTCAACTGTAATCAAACAACTTTCAACTGAAATCAAACAATTTTCAACTATAATCAAACAATTTTCAACTGAAATCAAACAATTTTCAACTATAATCAAACAATTTTCAACTATAATCACACATTTTTCAACTATAATCAAACAATTTTCAACTGAAATCAAACAATTTTCAACTATAATCAAACAATTTTCAACTGAAATCAAACAATTTTCAACTGAAATCAAACAATTTTCAACTATAATCAAACAATTTTCAACTGAAATCAAACAATTTTCAACTATAATCCAACAATTTTCAACTATAATCAAACAATTTTCAACTATAATCAAACAACTTTCAACTATAATCAAACAATTTTCAACTATAATCCAACAATTTTCAACTATAATCAAACAATTTTCAACTATAATCAAACAATTTTCAACTGAAATCAAACAATTTTCAACTATAATCAAACAATTTTCAACTGAAATCAAAACAATTTTCAACTATAATCCAACAATTTTCAACTGTAATCAAACAATTTTCAACTATAATCAAACAATTTTCAACTATAATCAACAATTTTCAACTATAATCAAACATTTTTCAACTATAATCAAACAATTTTCAACTATAATCAAACAATTTTCAACTATAATCACACATTTTTCAACTATAATCAAACAATTTTCAACTATAATCAAACAATTTTCAACTATAATCAACACTTTTCAACTATAATCAAACAATTTTCAACTATAATCAAACAATTTTCAACTATAATCACACATTTTTCAACTATAATCAAACAATTTTCAACTATAATCAAACAATTTTCAACTAAAATCAAACAATTATCAACTATAATCAAACAATTTTCAACTGTAATCAAACAACTTTCAACTGAAATCAAACAATTTTCAACTATAATCAAACAATTTTCAACTGTAATCAAACAATTTTCAACTATAATCAAACAACTTTCAACTGAAATCAAACAATTTTCAACTATAATCAAACAATTTTCAACTATAATCAAACAATTTTCAACTATAATCAAACAATTTTCAACTATAATCAAACAATTTTCAACTATAATCAAACAATTTTCAACTATAATCAACAATTTTCAACTATAATCAAACAATTTTCAACTATAATCAACAATTTTCAACTATAATCAAACAATTTTCAACTATAATCAACAATTTTCAACTATAATCAAACAATTTTCAACTATAATCAACAATTTTCAACTATAATCAAACAATTTTCAACTATAATCAAACAATTTTCAACTATAATCAACAATTTTCAACTATAATCAAACAATTTTCAACTATAATCAAACAATTTTCAACTATAATCAAACAATTTTCAACTAAAATCAAACAATTTTCAACTATAATCAAACAATTTTCAACTATAATCAAACAATTTTCAACTATAATCAACATTTTTCAACTATAATCAAACAATTTTCAACTATAATCAAACAATTTTCAACTATAATCACACATTTTTCAACTATAATCAAACAATTTTCAACTATAATCAAACAATTTTCAACTAAAATCAAACAATTATCAACTATAATCAAACAATTTTCAACTGTAATCAAACAACTTTCAACTGAAATCAAACAATTTTCAACTATAATCAAACAATTTTCAACTGTAATCAAACAATTTTCAACTATAATCAAACAACTTTCAACTGAAATCAAACAATTTTCAACTATAATCAAACAATTTTCAACTATAATCAAACAATTTTCAACTGTAATCAAACAATTTTCAACTATAATCAAACAATTTTCAACTATAATCCAACAATTTTCAACTATAATGAAACAATTTTCAACTATAATCCAACAATTTTCAACTATAATCAAACAATTTTCAACTAAAATCAAACAATTTTCAACTATAATCAAACAATTTTCAACTATAATCAAACAATTTTCAACTATAATCAAACAATTTTCAACTATAATCAAACAATTTTCAACTGTAATCCAACAATTTTCAACTATAATCAAACAATTTTCAACTGTAATCAAACAACTTTCAACTGAAATCAAACAATTTTCAACTATAATCAAACAATTTTCAACTATAATCAAACAATTTTCAACTGTAATCAAACAATTTTCAACTATAATCAAACAATTTTCAACTATAATCAAACAATTATCAACTATAATCAAACAATTTTCAACTATAATCAAACAATTTTCAACTATAATCAAACAATTTTCAACTGTAATCAAACAACTTTCAACTGAAATCAAACAATTTTCAACTATAATCAACAATTTTCAACTATAATCAAACAATTTTCAACTATAATGTTAGTATATAGTATATAGTTTGTCGACAGACGAGCATCTGATCCGATGAAAGAGTAAAAAGACACTTGTTTACGTTCAGTCCTCGACTATGTTAGCATCTCTACTCGTGCAGCGACACATCTGTGCATCAGACTCTGACGACAGCACCTGAACCAACGAAACAACACCTGAACAGGTCGTCTCTCCACCTGTCGAGCTCATCATGCAGAGACACAGACGCGTCTTCATGTCTCTGTCACTGAGTGTTTGTCAGACGACTGTGTCTCTGCTGCAGTTTGTCAACAAATGTACGACATGTTTACCTGAAGAAGAAACTCATGGTCAGGATTTTTCTGTAGAGAAGAAGCTGAAGCAACTTCTTCATGTCTTTATGTCTTTATGTCTTCATGTCTTTATGTCTTCATGTCTTCATGTCTTTATGTCTTCATGTCTTTAGGTCTTTATGTCTTTATGTCTTTATGTCTTCATGTCTTCATGTCTTTAGGTCTTTATGTCTTTATGTCTTTATGTCTTCATGTCTTCATGTCTTCATGTCTTCATGTCTTCGGGTCTTTATGTCTTCATGTCTTCATGTCTTCATGTCTTTATGTCTTTATGTCTTCATGTCTTTATGTCTTCATGTCTTCATGTCTTCGGGTCTTTATGTCTTCGGGTCTTTATGTCTTCGGGTCTTTATGTCTTTATGTCTTCATGTCTTTATGTCTTTATGTCCTTATGTCCTTATGTCCTTATGTCTTCATGTCTTCATGTCTTCGGGTCTTTATGTCATTATGTCATTATGTCTTCGTGTCTTCATGTCATTATGTCATTATGTCATTATGTCATTATGTCATTATGTCTTCGTGTCTTCGTGTCTTCGTGTCTTCGTGTCTTCATGTCTTCATGTCTTCATGTCTTTATGTCTTTATGTCTTTAAGTCATTATGTCATTATGTCTTTGTGTCTTCGTGTCTTCGTGTCTTCGTGTCTTCATGTCTTCATGTCTTCATGTCTTTATGTCTTTATGTCTTCGTGTCTTCGTGTCTTTATGTCATTATGTCATTATGTCTTCGTGTCTTCATGTCTTCATGTCTTCATGTCTTCATGTCTTCATGTCATGATGTCTTTGTGTCTTCGTGTCTGTATGTCTTTATGTCTTTAAGTCATTATGTCTTTGTGTCTTTGTGTCTTCGTGTCTTTATGTCTTTATGTCTTTATGTCATTATGTCATTATGTCTTCGTGTCTTCATGTCTTCATGTCTTCATGTCTTCATGTCTTCATGTCATGATGTCTTTGTGTCTTCGTGTCTGTATGTCTTTATGTCTTTAAGTCATTATGTCTTTGTGTCTTTGTGTCTTTGTGTCTTCGTGTCTTTATGTCTTTATGTCTTTATGTCTTTATGTCTTTATGTCTTTATGTCTTCTTGTCTTCATGTCTTCATGTCTTTATGTCTTTATGTCATTATGTCTTCGTGTCTTTATGTCTTTATGTCATTATGTCTTCGTGTCTTTATGTCTTCATGTCTTCATGTCTTCATGTCATGATGTCTTCATGTCTTCGTGTCTTTATGTCTTTATGTCTTTAAGTCATTATGTCATTATGTCTTTGTGTCTTCGTGTCTTCGTGTCTTCGTGTCTTCATGTCTTCATGTCTTCATGTCTTTATGTCTTCGTGTCTTCATGTCTTCATGTCTTCATGTCTTTATGTCATTATGTCATTATGTCTTTGTGTCTTCGTGTCTTCATGTCTTCATGTCTTTATGTCATTATGTCTTCGTATCTTCGTGTCTTCATGTCTTCATGTCTTCATGTCTTTATGTCTTTATGTCATTATGTCTTCGTGTCTTCGTGTCTTCGTGTCTTCATGTCTTTATGTCTTCATGTCTTCATGTCTTCATGTCTTTATGTCTTTAAGTCATTATGTCATTATGTCTTTGTGTCTTCGTGTCTTCGTGTCTTCATGTCTTCATGTCTTCATGTCTTTATGTCTTTATGTCTTTATGTCTTCGTGTCTTCGTGTCTTTATGTCATTATGTCATTATGTCTTCGTGTCTTCATGTCTTCATGTCTTCATGTCTTCATGTCTTCATGTCATGATGTCTTTGTGTCTTCGTGTCTGTATGTCTTTATGTCTTTAAGTCATTATGTCTTTGTGTCTTTGTGTCTTCGTGTCTTTATGTCTTTATGTCTTTATGTCATTATGTCATTATGTCTTCGTGTCTTCATGTCTTCATGTCTTCATGTCTTCATGTCTTCATGTCATGATGTCTTTGTGTCTTCGTGTCTGTATGTCTTTATGTCTTTAAGTCATTATGTCTTTGTGTCTTTGTGTCTTTGTGTCTTCGTGTCTTTATGTCTTTATGTCTTTATGTCTTTATGTCTTTATGTCTTCGTGTCTTCATGTCTTCATGTCTTTATGTCTTTATGTCATTATGTCTTCAACTATAATCAAACAATTTTCAACTAAAATCAAACAATTTTCAACTATAATCAAACAATTTTCAACTATAATCAAACAATTTTCAACTATAATCAACATTTTTCAACTATAATCAAACAATTTTCAACTATAATCAAACAATTTTCAACTATAATCACACATTTTTCAACTATAATCAAACAATTTTCAACTATAATCAAACAATTTTCAACTAAAATCAAACAATTATCAACTATAATCAAACAATTTTCAACTGTAATCAAACAACTTTCAACTGAAATCAAACAATTTTCAACTATAATCAAACAATTTTCAACTGTAATCAAACAATTTTCAACTATAATCAAACAACTTTCAACTGAAATCAAACAATTTTCAACTATAATCAAACAATTTTCAACTATAATCAAACAACTTTCAACTGAAATCAAACAATTTTCAACTATAATCAAACAATTTTCAACTATAATCAAACAATTTTCAACTGTAATCAAACAATTTTCAACTATAATCAAACAATTTTCAACTATAATCCAACAATTTTCAACTATAATGAAACAATTTTCAACTATAATCCAACAATTTTCAACTATAATCAAACAATTTTCAACTAAAATCAAACAATTTTCAACTATAATCAAACAATTTTCAACTATAATCAAACAATTTTCAACTATAATCAAACAATTTTCAACTATAATCAAACAATTTTCAACTGTAATCCAACAATTTTCAACTATAATCAAACAATTTTCAACTGTAATCAAACAACTTTCAACTGAAATCAAACAATTTTCAACTATAATCAAACAATTTTCAACTATAATCAAACAATTTTCAACTGTAATCAAACAATTTTCAACTATAATCAAACAATTTTCAACTATAATCAAACAATTATCAACTATAATCAAACAATTTTCAACTATAATCAAACAATTTTCAACTATAATCAAACAATTTTCAACTGTAATCAAACAACTTTCAACTGAAATCAAACAATTTTCAACTATAATCAACAATTTTCAACTATAATCAAACAATTTTCAACTATAATGTTAGTATATAGTATATAGTTTGTCGACAGACGAGCATCTGATCCGATGAAAGAGTAAAAAGACAGTTGTTTACGTTCAGTCCTCGACTATGTTAGCATCTCTACTCGTGCAGCGACACATCTGTGCATCAGACTCTGACGACAGCACCTGAACCAACGAAACAACACCTGAACAGGTCGTCTCTCCACCTGTCGAGCTCATCATGCAGAGACACAGACGCGTCTTCATGTCTCTGTCACTGAGTGTTTGTCAGACGACTGTGTCTCTGCTGCAGTTTGTCAACAAATGTACGACATGTTTACCTGAAGAAGAAACTCATGGTCAGGATTTTTCTGTAGAGAAGAAGCTGAAGCAACTTCTTCATGTCTTTATGTCTTTATGTCTTCATGTCTTTATGTCTTCATGTCTTCATGTCTTTATGTCTTCATGTCTTTAGGTCTTTATGTCTTTATGTCTTTATGTCTTCATGTCTTCATGTCTTTAGGTCTTTATGTCTTTATGTCTTTATGTCTTCATGTCTTCATGTCTTCATGTCTTCATGTCTTCGGGTCTTTATGTCTTCATGTCTTCATGTCTTCATGTCTTTATGTCTTTATGTCTTCATGTCTTTATGTCTTCATGTCTTCATGTCTTCGGGTCTTTATGTCTTCGGGTCTTTATGTCTTCGGGTCTTTATGTCTTTATGTCTTCATGTCTTTATGTCTTTATGTCCTTATGTCCTTATGTCCTTATGTCTTCATGTCTTCATGTCTTCGGGTCTTTATGTCATTATGTCATTATGTCTTCGTGTCTTCATGTCATTATGTCATTATGTCATTATGTCATTATGTCATTATGTCTTCGTGTCTTCGTGTCTTCGTGTCTTCGTGTCTTCATGTCTTCATGTCTTCATGTCTTTATGTCTTTATGTCTTTAAGTCATTATGTCATTATGTCATTATGTCTTTGTGTCTTCGTGTCTTCGTGTCTTCGTGTCTTCATGTCTTCATGTCTTCATGTCTTTATGTCTTTATGTCTTCGTGTCTTCGTGTCTTCGTGTCTTTATGTCATTATGTCATTATGTCATTATGTCTTCATGTCTTCATGTCTTCATGTCTTCATGTCTTCATGTCATGATGTCTTTGTGTCTTCGTGTCTGTATGTCTTTATGTCTTTAAGTCATTATGTCTTTGTGTCTTTGTGTCTTCGTGTCTTTATGTCTTTATGTCTTTATGTCATTATGTCATTATGTCTTCGTGTCTTCATGTCTTCATGTCTTCATGTCTTCATGTCTTCATGTCATGATGTCTTTGTGTCTTCGTGTCTGTATGTCTTTATGTCTTTAAGTCATTATGTCTTTGTGTCTTTGTGTCTTTGTGTCTTCGTGTCTTTATGTCTTTATTCTTTATGTCTTTATGTCTTTATGTCTTTATGTCTTTATGTCTTTATGTCTTTATGTCTTCTTGTCTTCATGTCTTCATGTCTTTATGTCTTTATGTCATTATGTCTTCGTGTCTTTATGTCTTTATGTCATTATGTCTTCGTGTCTTTATGTCTTCATGTCTTCATGTCTTCATGTCATGATGTCTTCATGTCTTCGTGTCTTTATGTCTTTATGTCTTTAAGTCATTATGTCTTTGTGTCTTCGTGTCTTCGTGTCTTCGTGTCTTCATGTCTTCATGTCTTCATGTCTTTATGTCTTCGTGTCTTCATGTCTTCATGTCTTCATGTCTTTATGTCATTATGTCATTATGTCTTTGTGTCTTCGTGTCTTCATGTCTTCATGTCTTTATGTCATTATGTCTTCGTATCTTCGTGTCTTCATGTCTTCATGTCTTCATGTCTTTATGTCTTTATGTCATTATGTCTTCGTGTCTTCGTGTCTTCGTGTCTTCATGTCTTTATGTCTTCATGTCTTCATGTCTTCATGTCTTTATGTCTTTATGTCTTTAAGTCATTATGTCATTATGTCTTTGTGTCTTCGTGTCTTCGTGTCTTCGTGTCTTCATGTCTTCATGTCTTCATGTCTTTATGTCTTTATGTCTTCGTGTCTTCGTGTCTTCGTGTCTTTATGTCATTATGTCATTATGTCTTCGTGTCTTCATGTCTTCATGTCTTCATGTCTTCATGTCTTCATGTCATGATGTCTTTGTGTCTTCGTGTCTGTATGTCTTTATGTCTTTAAGTCATTATGTCTTTGTGTCTTTGTGTCTTCGTGTCTTTATGTCTTTATGTCTTTATGTCATTATGTCATTATGTCTTCGTGTCTTCATGTCTTCATGTCTTCATGTCTTCATGTCTTCATGTCTTCATGTCTTCATGTCATGATGTCTTTGTGTCTTCGTGTCTGTATGTCTTTATGTCTTTAAGTCATTATGTCTTTGTGTCTTTGTGTCTTTGTGTCTTCGTGTCTTTATGTCTTTATGTCTTTATGTCTTTATGTCTTTATGTCTTCGTGTCTTCATGTCTTCATGTCTTTATGTCTTTATGTCATTATGTCTTCGTGTCTTTATGTCTTTATGTCATTATTTCTTCGTGTCTTTATGTCTTCATGTCTTCATGTCTTCATGTCATGATGTCTTCATGTCTTCGTGTCTTTATGTCTTTATGTCTTTAAGTCATTATGTCATTATGTCTTTGTGTCTTCGTGTCTTCGTGTCTTCGTGTCTTCATGTTTTCATGTCTTTATGTCATTATGTCTTCGTATCTTCGTGTCTTCATGTCTTCATGTCTTCATGTCTTTATGTCTTTATGTCATTATGTCTTCGTGTCTTCAAAAGACAAAAGACAGTTGTTTACGTTCAGTCCTCGACTATGTTAGCATCTCTACTCGTGCAGCGACACATCTGTGCATCAGACTCTGACGACAGCACCTGAACCAACGAAACAACACCTGAACAGGTCGTCTCTCCACCTGTCGAGCTCATCATGCAGAGACACAGACGCGTCTTCATGTCTCTGTCACTGAGTGTTTGTCAGACGACTGTGTCTCTGCTGCAGTTTGTCAACAAATGTACGACATGTTTACCTGAAGAAGAAACTCATGGTCAGGATTTTTCTGTAGAGAAGAAGCTGAAGCAACTTCTTCATGTCTTTATGTCTTTATGTCTTCATGTCTTTATGTCTTCATGTCTTCATGTCTTTATGTCTTCATGTCTTTAGGTCTTTATGTCTTTATGTCTTTATGTCTTCATGTCTTCATGTCTTTAGGTCTTTATGTCTTTATGTCTTTATGTCTTCATGTCTTCATGTCTTCATGTCTTCATGTCTTCGGGTCTTTATGTCTTCATGTCTTCATGTCTTCATGTCTTTATGTCTTTATGTCTTCATGTCTTTATGTCTTCATGTCTTCATGTCTTCGGGTCTTTATGTCTTCGGGTCTTTATGTCTTCGGGTCTTTATGTCTTTATGTCTTCATGTCTTTATGTCTTTATGTCCTTATGTCCTTATGTCCTTATGTCTTCATGTCTTCATGTCTTCGGGTCTTTATGTCATTATGTCATTATGTCTTCGTGTCTTCATGTCATTATGTCATTATGTCATTATGTCATTATGTCATTATGTCTTCGTGTCTTCGTGTCTTCGTGTCTTCGTGTCTTCATGTCTTCATGTCTTCATGTCTTTATGTCTTTATGTCTTTAAGTCATTATGTCATTATGTCATTATGTCTTTGTGTCTTCGTGTCTTCGTGTCTTCGTGTCTTCGTGTCTTCATGTCTTCATGTCTTCATGTCTTTATGTCTTTATGTCTTCGTGTCTTCGTGTCTTCGTGTCTTTATGTCATTATGTCATTATGTCATTATGTCTTCATGTCTTCATGTCTTCATGTCTTCATGTCTTCATGTCATGATGTCTTTGTGTCTTCGTGTCTGTATGTCTTTATGTCTTTAAGTCATTATGTCTTTGTGTCTTTGTGTCTTCGTGTCTTTATGTCTTTATGTCTTTATGTCATTATGTCATTATGTCTTCGTGTCTTCATGTCTTCATGTCTTCATGTCTTCATGTCTTCATGTCATGATGTCTTTGTGTCTTCGTGTCTGTATGTCTTTATGTCTTTAAGTCATTATGTCTTTGTGTCTTTGTGTCTTTGTGTCTTCGTGTCTTTATGTCTTTATGTCTTTATGTCTTTATGTCTTTATGTCTTTATGTCTTTATGTCTTCTTGTCTTCATGTCTTCATGTCTTTATGTCTTTATGTCATTATGTCTTCGTGTCTTTATGTCTTTATGTCATTATGTCTTCGTGTCTTTATGTCTTCATGTCTTCATGTCTTCATGTCATGATGTCTTCATGTCTTCGTGTCTTTATGTCTTTATGTCTTTAAGTCATTATGTCATTATGTCTTTGTGTCTTCGTGTCTTCGTGTCTTCATGTCTTCATGTCTTCATGTCTTTATGTCTTCGTGTCTTCATGTCTTCATGTCTTCATGTCTTTATGTCATTATGTCATTATGTCTTTGTGTCTTCGTGTCTTCATGTCTTCATGTCTTTATGTCATTATGTCTTCGTATCTTCGTGTCTTCATGTCTTCATGTCTTCATGTCTTTATGTCTTTATGTCATTATGTCTTCGTGTCTTCGTGTCTTCGTGTCTTCATGTCTTTATGTCTTCATGTCTTCATGTCTTCATGTCTTTATGTCTTTATGTCTTTAAGTCATTATGTCATTATGTCTTTGTGTCTTCGTGTCTTCATGTCTTCATGTCTTCATGTCTTTATGTCTTTATGTCTTCGTGTCTTCGTGTCTTCGTGTCTTTATGTCATTATGTCATTATGTCTTCGTGTCTTCATGTCTTCATGTCTTCATGTCTTCATGTCTTCATGTCATGATGTCTTTGTGTCTTCGTGTCTGTATGTCTTTATGTCTTTAAGTCATTATGTCTTTGTGTCTTTGTGTCTTCGTGTCTTTATGTCTTTATGTCTTTATGTCATTATGTCATTATGTCTTCGTGTCTTCATGTCTTCATGTCTTCATGTCTTCATGTCTTCATGTCTTCATGTCATGATGTCTTTGTGTCTTCGTGTCTGTATGTCTTTATGTCTTTAAGTCATTATGTCTTTGTGTCTTTGTGTCTTTGTGTCTTCGTGTCTTTATGTCTTTATGTCTTTATGTCTTTATGTCTTTATGTCTTCGTGTCTTCATGTCTTCATGTCTTTATGTCTTTATGTCATTATGTCTTCGTGTCTTTATGTCTTTATGTCATTATTTCTTCGTGTCTTTATGTCTTCATGTCTTCATGTCTTCATGTCATGATGTCTTCATGTCTTCGTGTCTTTATGTCTTTATGTCTTTAAGTCATTATGTCATTATGTCTTTGTGTCTTCGTGTCTTCGTGTCTTCATGTTTTCATGTCTTTATGTCATTATGTCTTCGTATCTTCGTGTCTTCATGTCTTCATGTCTTCATGTCTTTATGTCTTTATGTCATTATGTCTTCGTGTCTTCGTGTCTTCATGTCTTCATGTCTTTATGTCATTATGTCATTATGTCTTCGTGTCTTCGTGTCTTCATGTCTTCATGTCTTCATGTCTTCATGTCTTTATGTCTTTATGTCATTATGTCTTCGTGTCTTCATGTCTTCATGTCTTTATGTCATTATGTCTTCGTGTCTTTATGTCTTCATGTCTTCGGGTCTTTATGTCTTCATGTCTTCATGTCTTCATGTCTTCGGGTCTTTATGTCTTTATGTCTTCATGTCTTTATGTCTTTATGTCCTTATGTCCTTATGTCTTCATGTCTTCATGTCTTCGGGTCTTTATGTCTTGATGTCATTATGTCATTATGTCTTCGTGTCTTCATGTCATTATGTCATTATGTCATTATGTCATTATGTCATTATGTCATTATGTCTTCGTATCTTTGTGTCTTCATGTCTTCATGTCTTCATGTCATTATGTCATTATGTCATTATGTCTTCGTGTCTTCGTGTCTTCATGTCATTATGTCATTATGTCATTATGTCATTATGTCTTCGTGTCTTCGTGTCTTCGTGTCTTCATGTCTTTATGTCTTTATGTCTTCACGCTTCATGTCTTCATGTCTTCATGTCTTCGTGTCTTCGTGTCTTCATGTCTTTATGTCTTCATGTCTTCATGTCTTCATGTCTTTATGTCTTTATGTCTTCATGTCTTCATGTCTTCATGTCTTTATGTCTTTATGTCTTTATGTCTTCATGTCTTCATGTCTTCATGTCTTCGGGTCTTTATGTCTTCATGTCTTCAGGTCTTTATGTCTTTATGTCCTTATGTCCTTATGTCTTCAAGTCTTCGGGTCTTTATGTCTTTATGTCCTTATGTCATTATGTCTTCGTGTCTTCGTGTCTTCATGTCATTATGTCATTATGTCATTATGTCATTATGTCTTTGTGTCTTCTTGTCTTCATGTCTTCATGTCATTATGTCATTATGTCTTCGTGTCTTCGTGTCTTCATGTCTTCATGTCTTCATGTCTTCGTGTCTTCGTGTCTTCGTGTCATCGTGTCTTCGTGTCTTTATGTCATTATGTCATTATGTCTTCGTGTCTTCATGTCTTCATGTCTTCATGTCATGATGTCTTTGTGTCTTCGTGTCTGTATGTCTTTATGTCTTTAAGTCATTATGTCTTTGTGTCTTTGTGTCTTTGTGTCTTCGTGTCTTCATGTCTTCATGTCTTTATGTCTTTATGTCATTATGTCTTCGTGTCTTCATGTCTTCATGTCTTTATGTCATTATGTCTTCATGTCTTCGGGTCTTTATGTCTTCATGTCTTCATGTCTTCATGTCTTCGGGTCTTTATGTCTTCATGTCTTCATGTCTTCGGGTCTTTATGTCTTTATGTCTTCATGTCTTTATGTCCTTATGTCCTTATGTCCTTATGTCTTCATGTCTTCATGTCTTCGGGTCTTTATGTCTTTATGTCATTATGTCATTATGTCTTCGTGTCTTCGTGTCTTCGTGTCTTCGTGTCTTCATGTCATTATGTCATTATGTCATTATGTCATTATGTCTTCGTGTCTTCGTGTCTTCGTGTCTTCATGTCATTATGTCATTATGTCATTATGTCATTATGTCTTCGTGTCTTCATGTCTTCATGTCTTTATGTCATTATGTCTTCGTGTCTTTATGTCTTCATGTCTTCATGTCTTCGGGTCTTTATGTCTTCATGTCTTCATGTCTTCGGGTCTTTATGTCTTCATGTCTTCATGTCTTCGGGTCTTTATGTCTTTATGTCTTCATGTCTTTATGTCCTTATGTCCTTATGTCTTCATGTCTTCGGGTCTTTATGTCTTTATGTCATTATGTCATTATGTCTTCGTGTCTTCGTGTCTTCATGTCATTATGTCATTATGTCATTATGTCTTCGTGTCTTCGTGTCTTCATGTCATTATGTCATTATGTCATTATGTCATTATGTCATTATGTCTTCGTGTCTTCATGTCTTCGTGTCTTCGTGTCTTCGTGTCTTCGTGTCTTCGTGTCTTCGTGTCTTTATGTCTTCACGCTTCATGTCTTCATGTCTTCATGTCATCGTGTCTTCGTGTCTTTATGTCATTATGTCTTCGTGTCTTCGTGTCTTCATGTCTTCATGTCTTTGTGTCATTATGTCTTCGTGTCTTCGTGTCTTCATGTCTTCATGTCTTCATGTCTTTATGTCTTTATGTCATTCTGTCTTCATGTCTTTATGTCTTTATGTCATTATGTCTTTGTGTCTTCGTGTCTTCATGTCTTCATGTCTTTATGTCATTATGTCTTCATGTCTTCGTGTCTTTATGTCATTATGTCTTCGTGTCTTCATGTCTTCATGTCTTTATGTCTTCATGTCTTCATGTCTTCATGTCTTTATGTCATTATGTCTTCGTGTCTTCGTGTCTTCATGTCTTCATGTCTTCATGTCTTTATGTCTTTATGTCATTATGTCTTCGTGTCTTCGTGTCTTCATGTCTTCATGTCATTATGTCTTCGTGTCTTCATGTCTTCATGTCTTTATGTCTTTATGTCATTATGTCTTCGTGTCTTCATGTCTTCATGTCTTTATGTCTTTATGTCATTATGTCTTCATGTCTTTGTGTCTTCATGTCTTTATGTCTTTATGTCATTATGTCTTCGTGTCTTCATGTCTTCATGTCATTATGTCTTTATGTCTTCATGTCATTATGTCTTCGTGTCTTCGTGTCTTCGTGTCTTCATGTCTTTATGTCATTATGTCTTCATGTCTTCGTGTCTTCGTGTCTTCGTGTCTTTATGTCATTATGTCTTCGTGTCTTCGTGTCTTCGTGTCTTCATGTCTTTATGTCATTATGTCTTTGTGTCTTCATGTCTTCATGTCTTCATGTCTTTATGTCTTTATGTCATTATGTCTTTGTGTCTTCGTGTCTTCATGTCTTCATGTCTTTATGTCATTATGTCTTCGTGTCTTCGTGTCTTCATGTCTTCATGTCTTCATGTCTTCATGTCTTTATGTCATTATGTCTTCGTGTCTTCATGTCTTCATGTCTTTATGTCTTTATGTCATTATGTCTTCGTGTCTTCATGTCTTCATGTCTTTATGTCTTTATGTCATTATGTCTTCGTGTCTTCGTGTCTTCATGTCTTCATGTCTTTATGTCATTATGTCTTCATGTCTTTGTGTCTTTATGTCATTATGTCTTCGTGTCTTTATGTCTTCATGTCTTCATGTCTTCATGTCATGATGTCTTCGTGTCTTCGTGTCTTTATGTCTTTAAGTCTTTATGTCATTATGTCTTTGTGTCTTCGTGTCTTCATGTCTTCATGTCTTTATGTCTTTATGTCATTATGTCTTCGTGTCTTTATGTCTTCACGTCTTCATTTCTTCATGTCTTCATGTCATGATGTCTTCGTGTCTTTATGTCTTTAAGTCATTATGTCATTATGTCTTTGTGTCTTTGTGTCTTTGTGTCTTCATGTCTTCATGTCTTTATGTCTTTATGTCTTTATGTCTTTGTGTCTTCATGTCTTTATGTCATTATGTCATTATGTCTTCATGTCTTCATGTATTCGTGTCTTCGTGTCTTCGTGTCTTCGTGTCTTCATGTCTTCATGTCTTCATGTCTTTATGTCTTTATGTCTTTATGTCTTCAGGTCTTCAGGTCTTCATGTCATGATGTCTTTGTGTCTTTGTGTCTTTGTGTCTTTATGTCTTTATGTCTTTATGTCATTATGTCTTTATGTCATTATGTCATTATGTATTCGTGTCTTCGTGTCATCGTGTCTTTATGTCATTATGTCATTATGTCTTCATGTCTTCGTGTCTTTATGTCATTATGTCTTCGTGTCTTTATGTCTTCATGTCTTTATGTCTTTATGTCATTATGTCATTATGTCTTCGTGTCTTCGTGTCTTCATGTCTTCATGTCTTCATGTCTTTATGGCTTTATGTCATTATGTCTTCGTGTCTTCGTGTCTTCATGTCTTCATGTCTTTGTGTCATTATGTCTTCGTGTCTTCGTGTCTTCATGTCTTCATGTCTTCATGTCTTTATGTCTTTATGTCATTCTGTCTTCATGTCTTTATGTCTTTATGTCATTATGTCTTCGTGTCTTTATGTCTTTATGTCATTCTGTCTTCATGTCTTCATGTCTTTATGTCTTTATGTCATTCTGTCTTCATGTCTTCATGTCTTTATGTCATTATGTCTTCATGTCTTCGTGTCTTTATGTCATTATGTCTTCGTGTCTTCATGTCTTCATGTCTTTATGTCTTCATGTCTTCATGTCTTCATGTCTTCATGTCTTTATGTCATTATGTCTTCGTGTCTTCGTGTCTTCATGTCTTCATGTCTTCATGTCTTCATGTCTTTATGTCTTTATGTCATTATGTCTTCGTGTCTTCGTGTCTTCATGTCTTCATGTCATTATGTCTTCGTGTCTTTGTGTCTTCATGTCTTCATGTCTTTATGTCTTTATGTCATTATGTCTTTGTGTCTTTGTGTCTTCATGTCTTTATGTCTTTATGTCTTTATGTCATTATGTCTTCGTGTCTTCATGTCTTCATGTCATTATGTCTTTATGTCTTTATGTCATTATGTCTTCGTGTCTTCGTGTCTTCATGTCTTTATGTCATTATGTCTTCATGTCTTCGTGTCTTTATGTCATTATGTCTTCGTGTCTTCGTGTCTTCATGTCTTCATGTCTTTATGTCATTATGTCTTCGTGTCTTCATGTCTTCATGTCTTCATGTCTTTATGTCTTTATGTCATTATGTCTTTGTGTCTTCGTGTCTTCATGTCTTCATGTCTTTATGTCATTATGTCTTCGTGTCTTCGTGTCTTCATGTCTTCATGTCTTCATGTCTTCATGTCTTTATGTCATTATGTCATTATGTCTTTGTGTCTTCATGTCTTCATGTCTTTATGTCTTTATGTCATTATGTCTTTGTGTCTTTGTGTCTTCATGTCTTTATGTCTTTATGTCTTTATGTCATTATGTCTTCGTGTCTTCATGTCTTCATGTCATTATGTCTTTATGTCTTTATGTCATTATGTCTTCGTGTCTTCGTGTCTTCATGTCTTTATGTCATTATGTCTTCATGTCTTCGTGTCTTTATGTCATTATGTCTTCGTGTCTTCGTGTCTTCATGTCTTCATGTCTTTATGTCATTATGTCTTCGTGTCTTCATGTCTTCATGTCTTTATGTCTTTATGTCATTATGTCTTCGTGTCTTCGTGTCTTCATGTCTTCATGTCTTCATGTCTTCATGTCTTTATGGCTTTATGTCATTATGTCTTCGTGTCTTCGTGTCTTCATGTCTTCATGTCTTTGTGTCATTATGTCTTCGTGTCTTCGTGTCTTCATGTCTTCATGTCTTCATGTCTTTATGTCTTTATGTCATTCTGTCTTCATGTCTTTATGTCTTTATGTCATTATGTCTTCGTGTCTTTATGTCTTTATGTCATTCTGTCTTCATGTCTTC
Source organism: Callionymus lyra (assembly GCF_982586985.1). Classification (NCBI taxonomy): domain Eukaryota; kingdom Metazoa; phylum Chordata; class Actinopteri; order Syngnathiformes; family Callionymidae; genus Callionymus; species Callionymus lyra. The sequence continues at coordinate 27,328,731 of NC_141826.1, read as the reverse complement.
ATGTCTTTATGTCTTTATGTCATTCTGTCTTCATGTCTTCATGTCTTTATGTCATTATGTCTTCATGTCTTCGTGTCTTTATGTCATTATGTCTTCGTGTCTTCATGTCTTCATGTCTTTATGTCTTCATGTCTTCATGTCTTCATGTCTTCATGTCTTTATGTCATTATGTCTTCGTGTCTTCGTGTCTTCATGTCTTCATGTCTTCATGTCTTCATGTCTTTATGTCTTTATGTCATTATGTCTTCGTGTCTTCGTGTCTTCATGTCTTCATGTCATTATGTCTTCGTGTCTTTGTGTCTTCATGTCTTCATGTCTTTATGTCTTTATGTCATTATGTCTTTGTGTCTTTGTGTCTTCATGTCTTTATGTCTTTATGTCTTTATGTCATTATGTCTTCGTGTCTTCATGTCTTCATGTCATTATGTCTTTATGTCTTTATGTCATTATGTCTTCGTGTCTTCGTGTCTTCATGTCTTTATGTCATTATGTCTTCATGTCTTCGTGTCTTTATGTCATTATGTCTTCGTGTCTTCGTGTCTTCATGTCTTCATGTCTTTATGTCATTATGTCTTCGTGTCTTCATGTCTTCATGTCTTCATGTCTTTATGTCTTTATGTCATTATGTCTTTGTGTCTTCGTGTCTTCATGTCTTCATGTCTTTATGTCATTATGTCTTCGTGTCTTCGTGTCTTCATGTCTTCATGTCTTCATGTCTTCATGTCTTTATGTCATTATGTCATTATGTCTTTGTGTCTTCATGTCTTCATGTCTTTATGTCTTTATGTCATTATGTCTTTGTGTCTTTGTGTCTTCATGTCTTTATGTCTTTATGTCTTTATGTCATTATGTCTTCGTGTCTTCATGTCTTCATGTCATTATGTCTTTATGTCTTTATGTCATTATGTCTTCGTGTCTTCGTGTCTTCATGTCTTTATGTCATTATGTCTTCATGTCTTCGTGTCTTTATGTCATTATGTCTTCGTGTCTTCGTGTCTTCATGTCTTCATGTCTTTATGTCATTATGTCTTCGTGTCTTCATGTCTTCATGTCTTTATGTCTTTATGTCATTATGTCTTCGTGTCTTCGTGTCTTCATGTCTTTATGTCATTATGTCTTCATGTCTTCGTGTCTTTATGTCATTATGTCTTCGTGTCTTCGTGTCTTCATGTCTTCATGTCTTTATGTCATTATGTCTTCGTGTCTTCATGTCTTCATGTCTTCATGTCTTTATGTCTTTATGTCATTATGTCTTTGTGTCTTCGTGTCTTCATGTCTTCATGTCTTTATGTCATTATGTCTTCGTGTCTTCGTGTCTTCATGTCTTCATGTCTTCATGTCTTCATGTCTTTATGTCATTATGTCTTCGTGTCTTCGTGTCTTCATGTCTTCATGTCTTTATGTCTTTATGTCATTATGTCTTCGTGTCTTCATGTCTTCATGTCTTCATGTCTTTATGTCTTTATGTCATTATGTCTTCGTGTCTTCGTGTCTTCATGTCTTCATGTCTTTATGTCATTATGTCTTCATGTCTTTGTGTCTTTATGTCATTATGTCTTCGTGTCTTTATGTCTTCATGTCTTCATGTCTTCATGTCATGATGTCTTCGTGTCTTCGTGTCTTTATGTCTTTAAGTCTTTATGTCATTATGTCTTCGTGTCTTCGTGTCTTCATGTCTTCATGTCTTTATGTCTTTATGTCTTTATGTCATTATGTCTTCGTGTCTTTATGTCTTCACGTCTTCATGTCTTCATGTCTTCATGTCATGATGTCTTCGTGTCTTTATGTCTTTAAGTCATTATGTCTTTGTGTCTTTGTGTCTTTGTGTCTTAATGTCTTAATGTCTTCATGTCTTTATGTCTTTATGTCTTTATGTCTTTATGTCTTCAGGTCTTCATGTCATGATGTCTTTGTGTCTTTGTGTCTTTATGTCATTATGTCTTCGTGTCTTCGTGTCTTTATGTCTTTATGTCTTTATGTCATTATGTCTTTATGTCATTATGTCATTATGTATTCGTGTCTTCGTGTCATCGTGTCTTTATGTCATTATGTCATTATGTCTTCGTGTCTTCATGTCTTCGTGTCTTTATGTCTTTATGTCTTTATGTCTTTATGTCATTATGTCATTATGTCTTCGTGTCTTCGTGTCTTCGTGTCTTCGTGTCTTTATGTCTTTATGTCTTCATGTCATTATGTCATCGTGTCTTCGTGTCTTCATGTCTTCGTGTCTTTATGTCTTTGTGTTGGTTCATGTCTTTATGTCTTTATGTCATTATGTCATTATGTCTTCGTGTCTTCGTGTCTTCATGTCTTCATGTCTTCATGTCTTTATGTCTTTATGTCAATATGTCTTTGTGTCATCGTGTCATCGTGTCTTCATGTCTTCATGTCATTATGTCATTATGTCTTTGTGTCTTCGTGTCTTTGTGTCTTTGTGTCTTTGTGTCTTTGTGTCTTTATGTCTTTATGTCTTCGTGTCTTCGTTTCTTTGTGTCTTTGTGTCTTTGTGCCTTCGTGTCATTATGTCATTATATCTTCGTGTCTTTGTGTCTTTATGTCATTATGTCTTCATGTCTTCATGTCTTCATGTCTTCATGTCTTTATGTCATTATGTCATTATGTCTTCGTGTCTTCGTGTCTTCATGTCTTCATGTCTTCATGTCTTTATGTCATTATGTCATTATGTCTTCGTGTCTTCGTGTCTTCGTGTCTTCGTGTCATTAAGTCTTTATGTCTTTATGTCATTATGTCATTATGTCTTCGTGTCATTGTGTCATCGTGTCTTCATGTCTTTATGTCTTTATGTCATTATGTCTTTGTGTCTTTGTGTCTTCGTGTCTTCTTGTCATCGTGTCTTTGTGTCTTTGTGTCTTTGTGTCTTCGTGTCTTCATGTCTTCATGTCATTATGTCTTTGTGTCTTTGTGTCTTCGTGTCTTTATGTCTTTATGTCTTTATGTCATTATGCCTTCATGTCTTCATGTCTTCATGTCATTATGTCATTATGTCATTATGTCGTCGTGTCTTCGTGTCTTCGTGTCATCGTGTCTTCATGTCTTCATGTCATTATGTCATTATGTCTTCGTGTCTGCGTGTCTTCGTGTCTTCATGTCTTCATGTCTTCATGTCATTATGTCATTATGTCTTCGTGTCTTCGTGTCATCGTGTCTTCGTGTCTTTGTGTCTTTATGTCATTATGTCATTATGTCTTCGTGTCTTTATGTCTTCGTGTCTTTATGTCTTCATGTCTTCATGTCTTCATGTCTCTATGTCATGATGTCTTTGTGTCTTTATGTCTTTAAGTCATTATGTCATTATGTCTTTGTGTCTTCGTGTCTTCATGTCTTCATGTCTTTATGTCTTTATGTCTTCGTGTCTTCATGTCTTCATGTCTTTATGTCATTATGTCATTATGTCTTCGTGTCTTCGTGTCTTCATGTCATTATGTCTTTATGTCTTTATGTCATTATGTCTTCATGTCTTTATGTCTTTATGTCTTTATGTCTTTATGTCTTCGTGTCTTCATGTCTTCATGTCTTCATGTCTTTATGTCATGACTTCGTGTCTTCATGTCTTCATGTCATGATGTCTTCGTGTCTTTGTGTCTTCATGTCTTTATGTCATTATGTCTTCGTGACTTCGTGTCTTCATGTCATTATGTCATTATGTCATTATGTCATTATGTCTTCATGTCTTCATGTCTTCATGTCTTCATGTCTTTATGCCATTATGTCATTGTGTCATTATGTTTTCGTGTCTTTGTGTCTTTATGTCTTTATGTCTTTATGTCTTTATGTCATTATGTCTTCGTGTCTTCGTGTCTTTATGTCTTTATGTCATTATGTCTTTGTGTCTTCGTGTCTTCATGTCTTTATGTCTTTATGTCATTATGTCTTTGTGTCTTCATGTCTTTATGTCTTTATGTCATTATGTCATTATGTCTTTGTGTCTTCGTGTCTTCATGTCTTTATGTCTTTATGTCATTATGTCTTTGTGTCATCGTGTCTTCGTGTCTTCGTGTCTTTATGTCATTATGTCTTTGTGTCATTGTGTCATCGTGTCTTCATGTCTTCATGTCATTATGTCATTATGTCTTCGTGTCATTATGTCTTCGTGTCATCGTGTCATCGTGTCTTCATGTCTTCATGTCTTCATGTCATTATGTCATTATGTCTTCGTGTCTTCATGTCTTTATGTCATTATGTCTTCGTGTCATTGTGTCATTGTGTCTTCATGTCTTCATGTCATTATGTCATTATGTCTTTGTGTCTTTGTGTCTTCGTGTCTTTGTGTCTTTTTGTCTTTATGTCTTCGTGTCTTCGTGTCTTTGTGTCTTTGTGTCTTTGTGTCTTCGTGTCATTATGTCTTCGTGTCTTCGTGTCTTTATGTCTTTGTGTCTTCATGTCTTAATGTCATTATGTCATTATGTCATTATGTCTTCGTGTCTTCGTGTCATCGTGTCTTCGTGTCTCCGTGTCTTCATGTCATTATGTCTTTATGTCTTTATGTTATTATGTCATTATGTCATTATGTCTTCGTGTCATCGTGTCATCGTGTCATCGTGTCTTCGTGTCTTCGTGTCTTCGTGTCTTCATGTCTTCATGTCTTTATGTCATTATGTCTTCGTGTCTTCGTGTCTTCTTGTCATTGTGTCTTCGTGCCTTCATGTCTTCATGTCTTCATGTCATTATGTCATTATGTCATTATGTCTTCGTGTCTTTGTGTCATCGTGTCTTCGTGTCTTCGTGTCTTTATGTCATTATGTCATTATGTCATTATGTCTTCGTGTCTTCATGTCTTCATGTCATGATGTCTTCGTGTCTTCGTGTCTTCATGTCTTCATGTCATTATGTCTTCATGTCATTATGTCTTCATGTCTTGATGTCTTTATGTCATTATGTCTTCGTGTCTTCGTGTCTTTATGTCTTTATGTCTTTATGCCATTATGTCATTATGTCATTATGTCATTATGTCTTCGTGTCTTCGTGTCTTTATATCTTTATGTCTTTATGTCATTATGTCATTATGTCTTCGTTTCATTATGTCTTAGTGTCTTCGTGTCTTCATGTCTTCATGTCTCCATGTCTTCATGTCATGATGTCTTCGTGTCTTCGTGTCTTCATGTCTTCATGTCTTCATGTCATTATGTCTTCATGTCATCATGTCTTCATGTCATTATGTCTTCATGTCTTCATGTCTTTATGTCATTATGTCATTATGTCATTATGTCTTCGTGTCTTCGTGTCTTTATGTCTTTATGTCTTTATGTCTTTATGTCATTATGTCATTATGTCTTCGTGTCTTTATATCTTTATGCCTTTATGTCATTATGTCATTATGTCATTATGTCTTCGTTTCATTGTGTCTTTGTGTCTTCATGTCTTTATGTCTTTATGTCTTTATGTCTTCATGTCTTCATGTCTTCATGTCTTCATGTCTTCATGTCATTATGTCATTATGTCTTTATGTCTTTACGTCATTATGTCATTATGTCATTATGTCATTATGTCTTCGTGTCTTCATGTCATTATGTCTTCGTGTCTTCGTGTCTTTATGTCTTTATGTCTTTATGTCATTATGTCATTATGTCTTCGTGTCTTCTTGTCTTCGTGTCTTCGTGTCTTCGTGTCATTATGTGTTTATGTCATTATGTCATTATGTCTTCGTGTCATCGTGTCTTCGTGTCTTCGTGTCTTCATGTCTTCATGTCTTCATGTCTTTATGTCTTTATGTCATTATGTCTTCGTGTCTTCGTGTCTTCGTGTCATCGTGTCTTCGTGTCTTCATGTCTTCATGTCATTATGTCTCTGGTCTTCGTGTCTTCGTGTTTTCGTGTCTTTATGTCTTTATGTCTTTATGTCATTATGTCTTCATGTCTTCATGTCATTATGTCACTATGTCATTATGTCTTCGTGTCTTCGTGTCTTCGTGTCTTCATGTCTTCATGTCTCTGGTCTTCGTGTCTTCGTGTCTTCGTGTCTTTATGTCTTTATGTCATTATGTCTTCATGTCTTCATGTCATTATGTCATTATGTCATTATGTCATTATGTCTTCGTGTCTTCGTGTCTTCATGTCTTCATGTCATTATGTCTCTGGTCTTCGTGTCTTCGTGTTTTCGTGTCTTTATGTCTTTATGTCTTTATGTCATTATGTCTTCATGTCTTCATGTCATTATGTCATTATGTCATTATGTCATTATGTCTTCGTGTCTTCATGTCTTCATGTCTTCATGTCATTATGTCATTATGTCATTATGTATTCATTTCTTCATGTCATTATGTCATTATGTCATTATGTCATTATGTCATTATGTCATTATGTCTTCGTGTCTTCATGTCTTCATGTCTTCATGTCATTATGTCATTATGTCATTATGTATTCATGTCTTCATGTCATTATGTCATTATGTCATTATGTCATTATGTCATTATGTCTTCGTGTCTTCATGTCTTTATGTCATTATGTCTTCATGTCTTCATGTCATTATGTCATTATGTCTTCATGTCTTCATGTCTTCATGTCATTATGTCATTATGTCTTTATGTCTTCGTGTCTTCATGTCTTCATGTCACCATGGACTCTCATCACTTGTTCGTCTCAATCTCTTCACAAGCGTCTCTTCATCAGCAGAAGCGAATGATCAGCAAAAGTCTTCCTAAAACTCAACATGCTTCGCTCGGCTTTCTTCGCTTTTCCACTCGAGCCATAAATGATTAGTTAATTCTTCTGTGAGAACATTAGTGATTCTCTTCAGCGCAGCAGGATCTTCTCCACGACCCGCGAGTTCCTTCAATCATCACTTTCTCTTCTTAAATCTTCGTGACTCGCTTACGATCTGCTGATTCAAACACGTCGACGCGAGAATTGATCCTTTACTGTTTGAGAAGAAACCTTTCAAAATAAGACGCTTTCTGCCGTACATCTTATTTGACACTTATCTCTATAAAACAGTTTATATATGAGTTTATAATGATATATACATATATATATATACGTATATATATATATATATATATATATATATATACTTACATTAAAGTAGACTATACACCATATATATATAAAGCCATGACGATAGGAAACATGTGTCAAATTTTCACAAACAAAACTTCAAATGACATGTTTAACTGTGTATTTCTACTGCGGGAGGAAACCAGAGTGCCTAAAGAAAGTGTACATTATTAGGATACATTCAGTTAAAGGTTTGTAAAGTTAACACATATTCTTATTATCAAGGCTGGTTTGTATCACAACTTTATTAGCACTTAGACAGAGCACACCACTGCCAAAGGCTGGACTTAAGTTATCAAACAATAACCTCGATTCTTGAATTAAATAGTTTTTTATGTTTTTCATGTTTCATTTACGTTAACGTTTAATTTTCGAAGTACATTTGGCCTTCATGAAAATCAAAATCAGTCAAACAATTTTCAACTATAATAAAACAATTTTCAACTATAATCAAACAATTTTCAATTATAATCAAACAATTTCCAATTATAATCAAACAATTTTCAACTATAATCAAACAATTTTCAACTGTAATCAAACAATTTTCAACTATAATCAAACAATTTTCAACTGTAATCAAACAATTTTCAATTATAATCAAACAATTTTCAACTATAATCAAACTATTTTCAACTATAATCAAACTATTTTCAACTATAATCAAACTATTTTCAACTATAATCAAACAATTTTCAACTGTAATCAAACAATTTTCAACTATAATCAAACAATTTTCAACTGTAATCAAACAATTTTCAACTATAATCAAACAATTTTCAACTATAATCAAACAATTTTCAACTATAATCAAATCATTTTCAACTATAATCAAACAATTTTCAACTATAATCAAACAATTTTCAACAATAATCAAACAATTTTCAACTATAATCAAACAATTTTCAACTATAATCAAATCATTTTCAACTATAATCAAACAATTTTCAACTATAATCAAACAATTTTCAACTATAATCAAACAATTTTCAACTATAATCAAATCATTTTCAACTATAATCAAACAATTTTCAACTATAATCAAACAATTTTCAACAATAATCAAACAATTGTCAACTATAATCAAACTATTTTCAACTGTAATCAAACAATTTTCAACTATAATCAAACAATTTTCAACTATAATCAAACAATTTTCATCTATAATCAAACTATTTTCAACTATAATCAAACAATTTTCAACTATAATCAAACAATTTTCAACTGTAATCAAACAATTTTCAACTATAATCAAACAATTTTCAACTAAAATCAAACAATTTTCAACTATAATCAAACAATTTTCAACTATAATCAAACAATTTTCAATTATAATCAAACAATTTTCAACTATAATCAAACAATTTTCAACTATAATCAAACAATTTTCAACTATAATCAAACAATTTTCAATTATAATCAAACAATTTTCAACTATAATCAAACAATTTTCAACTATAATCAAACAATTTTCAACTATAATCAAACAATTTTCAACTATAATCAAACAATTTTCAATTATAATCAAACAATTTTCAACTATAATCAAACAATTTTCAACTATAATCAAACAATTTTCAACTATAATCCAACAATCCAACAATTTTCATCTATAATCAAACTATTTTCAACTATAATCAAACAATTTTCAACTATAATCAAACAATTTTCAACTGTAATCAAACAATTTTCAACTATAATCAAACAATTTTCAACTATAATCAAACAATTTTCAACTATAATCAAACAATTTTCAACTATAATCAAACAATTTTCAACTGTAATCAAACAATTTTCAACTATAATCAAACAATTTTCAACTAAAATCAAACAATTTTCAACTATAATCAAACAATTTTCAACTATAATCAAACAATTTTCAATTATAATCAAACAATTTTCAACTATAATCAAACAATTTTCAACTATAATCAAACAATTTTCAATTATAATCAAACAATTTTCAACTATAATCAAACAATTTTCAACTATAATCAAACAATTTTCAACTATAATCAAACAATTTTCAACTATAATCAAACAATTTTCAATTATAATCAAACAATTTTCAACTATAATCAAACAATTTTCAACTATAATCAAACAATTTTCAACTATATTCCAACAATCCAACAATTTTCATCTATAATCAAACTATTTTCAACTATAATCAAACAATTTTCAACTATAATCAAACAATTTTCAACTGTAATCAAACAATTTTCAACTATAATCAAACAATTTTCAACTAAAATCAAACAATTTTCAACTATAATCAAACAATTTTCAACTATAATCAAACAATTTTCAACTGTAATCAAACAATTTTCAACTGTAATCAAACAATTTTCAATTATAATCAAACAATTTTCAACTATAATCAAACAATTTTCAACTATAATCAAACAATTTTCAACTATAATCAAACAATTTTCAACTATAATCAAACAATTTTCAATTATAATCAAACAATTTTCAACTATAATCAAACAATTTTCAACTATAATCAAACAATTTTCAACTATAATCAAACAATTTTCAACTATAATCAAACAATTTTCAACTATAATCAAACAATTTTCAACTATAATCAAACAATTTTCAACTATAATCAAACAATTTTCAACTATAATCAAACAATTTTCAATTATAATCAAACAATTTTCAACTATAATCAAACAATTTTCAACTATAATCAAACAATTTTCAACTATAATCCAACAATCCAACAATTTTCATCTATAATCAAACTATTTTCAACTATAATCAAACAATTTTCAACTATAATCAAACAATTTTCAACTGTAATCAAACAATTTTCAACTATAATCAAACAATTTTCAACTATAATCAAACTATTTTCAACTATAATCAAACAATTTTCAACTATAATCAAACAATTTTCAACTGTAATCAAACAATTTTCAACTATAATCAAACAATTTTCAACTAAAATCAAACAATTTTCAACTATAATCAAACAATTTTCAACTATAATCAAACAATTTTCAATTATAATCAAACAATTTTCAACTATAATCAAACAATTTTCAACTATAATCAAACAATTTTCAATTATAATCAAACAATTTTCAACTATAATCAAACAATTTTCAACTATAATCAAACAATTTTCAACTATAATCAAACAATTTTCAACTATAATCAAACAATTTTCAATTATAATCAAACAATTTTCAACTATAATCAAACAATTTTCAACTATAATCAAACAATTTTCAACTATAATCCAACAATCCAACAATTTTCATCTATAATCAAACTATTTTCAACTATAATCAAACAATTTTCAACTATAATCAAACAATTTTCAACTGTAATCAAACAATTTTCAACTATAATCAAACAATTTTCAACTAAAATCAAACAATTTTCAACTATAATCAAACAATTTTCAACTATAATCAAACAATTTTCAACTGTAATCAAACAATTTTCAACTGTAATCAAACAATTTTCAATTATAATCAAACAATTTTCAACTATAATCAAACAATTTTCAACTATAATCAAACAATTTTCAACTATAATCAAACAATTTTCAACTATAATCAAACAATTTTCAATTATAATCAAACAATTTTCAACTATAATCAAACAATTTTCAACTATAATCAAACAATTTTCAACTATAATCAAACAATTTTCAACTATAATCAAACAATTTTCAATTATAATCAAACAATTTTCAACTATAATCAAACAATTTTCAACTATAATCAAACAATTTTCAACTATAATCCAACAATTTTCAACTATAATCCAACAATTTTCAACTATAATCCAACAATTTTCAACTATAATCCAACAATTTTCAACTATAATCAAACAATTGTCAACTATAATCAAACTATTTTCAACTGTAATCAAACTATTTTCAACTGTAATCAAACAATTTTCAACTATAATCAAACAATTTTCAACTAAAATCAAACAATTTTCAACTATAATCAAACAATTTTCAACTATAATCAAACAATTTTCAACTGTAATCAAACAATTTTCAACTGTAATCAAACAATTTTCAACTATAATCAAACAATTTTCAACTATAATCAAACAATTTTCAACTATAATCAAACAATTTTCAATTATAATCAAACAATTTTCAACTATAATCAAACAATTTTCAACCATAATCAAACTATTTTCAACTGTAATCAAACAATTTTCAACTATAATCAAACAATTTTCAACTAAAATCAAACAATTTTCAACTATAATCAAACTATTTTCAACTATAATCAAACAATTTTCAACTATAATCAAACAATTTTCAACTATAATCAAACAATTTTCAATTATAATCAAACTATTTTCAACTATAATCAAACAATTTTCAATTATAATCAAACAATTTTCAACTATAATCAAACAATTTTCAACTATAATCCAACAATTTTCAACTATAATCCAACAATTTTCAACTATAATCCAACAATTTTCAACTGTAATCAAACAATTTTCAACTATAATCAAACAATTTTCAACTATAATCAAACAATTTTCAACTATAATCAAACAATTTTCAACTATAATCCAACAATTTTCAACTATAATCCAACAATTTTCAACTAAAATCAAACAATTTTCAACTGTAATCAAACAATTTTCAACTATAATCAAACAATTTTCAACTATAATCAAACAATTTTCAACTGTAATCAAACAATTTTCAATTATAATCAAACAATTTTCAACTATAATCAAACAATTTTCAACTATAATCAAACAATTTTCAACTAAAATCAAACAATTTTCAACTATAATCAAACAATTTTCAACTATAATCGAACAATTTTCAACTATAATCAAACAATTTTCAACTGTAATCAAACAATTTTAAACTATAATCAAACAATTTTCAACTATAATCAAACAATTTTCAACGATAATCAAACAATTTTCAACTATAATCAAACAATTTTAAACTATAATCAAACAATTTTAAACTATAATCAAACAATTTTCAACTATAATCAAACAATTTTCAACGATAATCAAACAATTTTCAACTATAATCAAACAATTTTCAACTGTAATCAAACAATTTTCAACTATAATCAAACAATTTTCAACTAAAATCAAACAATTTTCAATTATAATCAAACAATTTTCAACTATAATCAAACAATTTTCAACTATAATCAAACAATTTTCAACTATAATCAAACAATTTTCAACTGTAATCAAACAATTTTCAACTATAATCAAACAATTTTCAACTAAAATCAAACAATTTTCAATTATAATCAAACAATTTTCAACTATAATCCAACAATTTTCAACTATAATCAAACAATTTTAAACTGTAATCAAACAATTTTCAACGATAATCAAACAATTTTCAACTATAATCAAACAATTTTCAACTGTAATCAAACAATTTTCAACTATAATCATACAATTTTCAACTAAAATCAAACAATTTTCAATTATAATCAAACAATTTTCAACTATAATCAAACAATTTTCAACTATAATCAAACTATTTTCAACTATAATCGAACAATTTTCAACTATAATCAAACCATTTTTCAACTGTAATCAAACAATTTTCAACTATAATCAAACAATTTTCAACTATAATCAAACAATTTTCAACTGTAATCAAACAATTTTCAATTATAATCAAACAATTTTCAACTATAATCAAACAATTTTCAACTGTAATCAAACAATTTTCAATTATAATCAAACAATTTTCAACTATAATCAAACAATTTTCAACTATAATCAAACAATTTTCAACTATAATCAAACAATTTTCAACTAAAATCAAACAATTTTCAACTATAATCAAACAATTTTCAACTATAATCAAACAATTTTCAACTAAAATCAAACAATTTTCAACTAAAATCAAACAATTTTCAATTATAATCAAACAATTTTCAACTATAATCAAACAATTTTCAACTGTAATCAAACAATTTTCAACTAAAATCAAACAATTTTCAATTATAATCAAACAATTTTCAACTATAATCAAACAATTTTCAACTATAATCAAACAATCTTCAACTATAATCAAACAATTTTCAACTGTAATCAAACAATTTTCAACTGTAATCAAACAATTTTCAACTATAATCAAACAATTTTCAACTGTAATCAAACAATTTTCAACGATAATCAAACAATTTTCAACTATAATCAAACAATTTTCATCTGTAATCAAACAATTTTCAACTATAATCAAACTATTTTCAACTATAATTAAACAATTTTCAACTATAATCAAACAATTTTAAACTGTAATCAAACAATTTTCTACGATAATCAAACAATTTTCAACTATAATCAAACAATTTTCAACTATAATCAAACAATTTTCAATGATAATCAAACAATTTTCAACTATAATCAAACAATTTTCAACTATAATCAAACAATTTTCAACTATAATCAAACAATTTTCAACTATAATCAAACAATTTTAAACTGTAATCAAACAATTTTCAACGATAATCAAACAATTTTCAACTATAATCAAACAATTTTCAACTAAAATCAAACAATTTTCAATTATAATCAAACAATTTTCAACTATAATCAAACAATTTTCAACTAAAATCAAACAATTTTCAATTATAATCAAACAATTTTCAACTATAATCAAACAATTTTCAACTATAATCAAACAATTTTCAACTATAATCAAACAATTTTCAACTATAATCAAACAATTTTCAACTAAAATCAAACAATTTTCAATTATAATCAAACAATTTTCAACTATAATCAAACAATTTTCAACTATAATCAAACAATTTTCAACTTTAATCAAACAATTTTCAATTATAATCAAACAATTTTCAACTGTAATCAAACAATTTTCAACTATAATCAAACAATTTTCAACTAAAATCAAACAATTTTCAATTATAATCAAACAATTTTCAACTATAATCAAACAATTTTCAACTATAATCAAACAATTTTCAACTATAATCAAACAATTTTCAACTATAATCAAACAATTTTCAACTAAAATCAAACAATTTTCAATTATAATCAAACAATTTTCAACTATAATCAAACAATTTTCAACTATAATCAAACAATTTTCAACTATAATCAAACAATTTTCAACTATAATCAAACAATTTTCAATTATAATCAAACAATTTTCAACTGTAATCAAGTAAATACAAATGATGTCAGAGGAAGTCGTCAAGATCTCTGCTGAGGACGAGAGGATACTATAGCACCTGAAGAAGATCTGTTCAGAGTTAAACTATTCTGGCGTCAATAACATCGTAATTATGGTTTAAATGTTCAATTAAAAGTCAAATTCATGGAGAAAATATTTAAATTTAATCAAGAAACTGTTGTATGTTATTTATATTATGTATGTATGTTTTAAAATGAAGCTCCATTTAAAAAAGAAAAAAAGTTTAAAATACGGAGAAAATGAGCAGCGATCGAAGATACATTTGTTGTTTCTTGTGCCGATGATTCAAATTCCATCAAATCAAAAATAGACCAAAAAACGCTGAATAATAAGTTATTTGTTGTAAAACTATGTTTTTTTTCATTTTTATCTTTACATTTGTTGACACGACAGCAAAAGAAACTTCATCTAAAAATACTTTCCTCGACAAACTCTGTGTTTTTCTTTGTTTACACACTTTATATTCGCAGAAGAAAATATGTCGAGACGACGGTAGAGATTTAAACGACGGCGTTTCACAAAAACATCTTCGACTTCTTTCCTCTCATGAGTCGTTTCTTGTTTCTCCTGCAGCTGAAGCGTCACTCTTGACGGACGCGTCACTCTTGACGGACACGACTCTCACTCTTGACCGCCGCGTCACTCTTGACGGACGCCTCACTCTTGTAGGACGCCTCACTCTTGACGGACGCCTCACTCTTGACGGACGCCTCACTCTTGACGGACGCGTCACTCTTGACGGACGCACCTGTCACTCTTGACTCTTGACGGACATGTCACTCTTGACGGACGCCTCACTCTTGACGGACGCGTCACTCTCGACGGACGCCTCACTCTCGACGGACGCGTCACTCTCGATGGACGCGTCACTCTTGACGGACGCGTCACTCTTGACGGACGCGTCACTCTTGACGGACGCGTCACTCTTGACGGACGCGTCACTCTTGACGGACGCACCTGTCACTCTTGACTCTTGACGGACGTGTCACTCTTGACGGACGCCTCACTCTTGACGGACGCGTCACTCTCGACGGACGCCTCACTCTCGACGGACGCGTCACTCTTGACGGACGCGTCACTCTTGACGGACGCGTCACTCTCGACGGACGCCTCACTCTCGACGGACGCGTCACTCTTGACGGACGTGTCACTCTTGACGGACGCCTCACTCTTGACGGACGCGTCACTCTCGACGGACGCCTCACTCTCGACGGACGCGTCACTCTCGACGGACGCGTCACTCTTGACGGACGCGTCACTCTTGACGGACGCGTCACTCTTGACGGACGCCTCACTCTTGACGGACGCCTCACTCTTGACGGACGCCTCACTCTTGACGGACGCCTCACTCTTGACGGACGCCTCACTCTTGACGGACGCCTCACTCTTGACGGACGCCTCACTCTTGACGGACGCGTCACTCTTGACGGACGCACCTGTCACTCTTGACTCTTGACGGACATGTCACTCTTGACGGACGCCTCACTCTTGATGGACGCGTCACTCTTGACGGACGCGTCACTCTTGACGGACGCCTCACTCTTGACGGACGCGTCACTCTTGACGGACGCGTCACTCTTGACGGATGCCTCACTCTTGACGGACGCGTCACTCTTGACGGACGCCTCACTCTTGACGGACGCCTCACTCTTGACGGACGCGTCACTCTTGACGGACGCGTCACTCTTGACGGACGCCTCACTCTTGACGGACGCGTCACTCTTGACGGACGCACCTGTCACTCTTGACTCTTGACGGACGCGTCACTCTTGACGGACGCGTCACTCTTGACGGACGCGTCACTCTTGACGGACGCGTCACTCTTGACACTCTAACGAGCGTCCGGTCGTCGCGATGGATCCGAAATCGGCTTCATTTCCGTCCGAACGCCGACGTTAACGAGACAAAACTGACGAAACTAAACTGAACTAAATGTTTCTATTGACGAACGTCGACAGGAAGTTAGTGTTTGTTATGATACTTTTACTTTAGTGTTTTTCTCAGAGTGAACATGTTTTTGTTGATCAACAGTTTATGTTGTTGTGTTTACTTCGAACACGTCGTTAGCGTCAGACGCACTAACTTGGTTTTGTTTCTCAAATCTTTATGTTTTCATTTGACCTTGAATTTGACTAAAAGCAGTTTTGTTTCGTCTTTATCATATATTTCTGAAGATTATTTGTGTTTATATATTTTCCATTAGTACTAGTACTAGTTTAAATGATCACGTTCAACTGATAACTTTCTCTCTTCGTTGTGTAGATTCTTAACTTAAAGATTGTTGAGTCGTCCCTTAAACCCCTGCAGGAGCCAAAGTCTCAAGCAGTTAAGTTTCCACTCGGTTTAAAATGTGTCTCATTGGTATTTAAACCAGTTAAACTACTTTAATGACCAGTTTTGCAAAAATAATTCTGAAAATTATTATTTATAAAATAATGTTGTTTCTTTTAACGCTAGCTTAGCTCGTCGCTAACAACGCTAACGACTTTCACGACATTCGTTCGTGTCACAAACTGTATCTTAAAATATGATTAATTATCATTTTTCAACTGTAGTTGTTTTGTGTCGAAACAATGTCATTATATTTTAATATTTTAATAAATGATGAATAAAATCAAACAAGTAATTATTTAGTTTTTTTAAGATTCATTGTTGATTATCTCTTATAAATTCATTTACTATTGACTCAAATTGACGTTTTTTTCACGACTTATTAAGTTTCCAACAATGTTTATGAACAAGTTTTTCAAACGATCGAAGCAGTGAATCATGGGAAGATAAACTTCATTTATATAACAGGAGGTTTTCACTCCTAAAACAAATGCATTCTGGGAAAAAAAGTGATAAGTATCTAAAGTCAAGTCCCGTTTCTTTCTTGAATCCGTGTAAACATCAGGATTATTCATCATAACATAAGAACACGAGGATCGAGAGAGTTTTTCTGATCAAAAATGATAAATTAAAGCCATGAAAACCTTTCAAACGGTGTCACAACAGACGCCGTCGTGACTTCACACCTGCTCTGAACCACCTGCTCCGTGCACCAGATCCTCCGTCCCCATCTGGACCAGCAGCTCTTGCGAACCGAGCCGTCGAGTCGGACGAACGTGTTGAGGAACCGACACCGAGCACCACCTTTGACGTCGAGCACCACCTTCGACGTCGAGCACCACCTTCGACATCGAGCACCACCTTCGACATCGAGCACCACCTTCGACGTCGATCACCACCTTCGACATCGAGCACCACCTTCGACGTCGAGCACCACCTTCGACATCGAGCACCACCTTCGACATCGAGCACCACCTTCGACGTCGAGCACCACCTTCGACGTCGAGCTCCACCTTCGACATCGAGCACCACCTTCGACGTCGAGCACCACCTTCGACATCGAGCACCACCTTCGACGTCGATCACCACCTTCGACACCGAGCACCACCTTTGACGTCGAGCACCACCTTCGACGTCGAGCACCACCTTCGACATCGAGCACCACCTTCGACATCGAGCACCACCTTCGACGTCGATCACCACCTTCGACATCGAGCACCACCTTCGACGTCGAGCACCACCTTCGACGTCGAGCACCACCTTCGACGTCGAGCACGACAATCGACCTTGAGCACCACCTTCGACGTCGAGCACCACCTTTGACGCCGAGCACCACCTTCGACGTCGAGCACCACCTTTGACGTCGAGCACCACCTTTGACGCCGAGCTCCACCTTCGACGTCGAGCACCACCTTCGACATCGAGCACCACCTTCGACATCGAGCACCACCTTCGACGTCGAGCACCACCTTTGACGCCGAGCTCCACCTTCAACGTCGAGCACCACCTTCGACGTCGAGCACGACAATCGACCTTGAGCACCACCTTCGACGTCGAGCACCACCTTTGACGCCGAGCTCCACCTTCGACGTCGAGCACCACCTTCGACATCGAGCACCACCTTCGACATCGAGCACCACCTTCGACGTCGAGCACCACCTTTGACGCCGAGCTCCACCTTCAACGTCGAGCACCACCTTCGACGTCGAGCACGACAATCGACCTCGAGCACCACCTTCGACGCCGAGCTCCACCTTCAACGTCGAGCACGACAATCGACCTTGAGCACCACCTTTGACGCCGAGCTCCACCTTCAACGTCGAGCACCACCTTTGACGTCGAGCACCACCTTCGACGTCGAGCACCACCTTCGACGTCGAGCACCACCTTCGACAAGCACCACCTTCGACATCGAGCACCACCTTCGACGTCGAGCACCACCTTTGACGCCGAGCTCCACCTTCAACGTCGAGCACCACCTTTGACGTCGAGCACCACCTTCGACGTCGAGCACCACCTTCGACATCGAGCACCACCTTCGACATCGAGCACCACCTTCGACATCGAGCACCACCTTCGACATCGAGCACCACCTTCGACATCGAGCACCACCTTCGACGTCGAGCACCACCTTCGACATCGAGCACCACCTTCGACATCGAGCACCACCTTCGACGTCGAGCACCACCTTTGACGCCGAGCTCCACCTTCAACGTCGAGCACCACCTTTGACGACGAGCACCACCTTCGACATCGAGCACCACCTTCGACGTCGAGCACCACCTTTGACGCCGAGCTCCACCTTCGACGTCGAGCACCACCTTCGACATCGAGCACCACCTTCGACATCGAGCACCACCTTCGACGTCGAGCACCACCTTTGACGCCGAGCTCCACCTTCAACGTCGAGCACCACCTTCGACGTCGAGCACGACAATCGACCTTGAGCACCACCTTCGACGCCGAGCTCCACCTTCAACGTCGAGCACGACAATCGACCTTGAGCACCACCTTTGACGCCGAGCTCCACCTTCAACGTCGAGCACCACCTTTGACGACGAGCACCACCTTCGACGTCGAGCACGACAATCGACCTTGAGCACCACCTTCGACCTCGAGCACCACCTTCGACACCGAGCACCACCTTCGACGTCGAGCACTACCTTCGGCGTCGAGCACCACCTTCGACACCGAGCACCACCTTCAACACCGAGCACCACCTTCGACGCCAAGCACCACCTTCGACGTCGAGCACCACCATCGACGTCGAGCACGACAATCGACGCCCAAGCACCACCTTCGACACCGAGCACCACCTTCGACCTCGAGCACCACCTTCGACCTCGAGCACCACCTTCGACACCGAGCACCACCTTCGACACCGAGCACCACCTTCGACACCGAGCACCACCTTCGACCTCGAGCACCACCTTCGACCTCGAGCACCACCTTCGACGCCGAGCACCACCTTTGACGATGAGCACCACCTTCGACGTCGAGCACCACCTTTGACGTCGAGCACCACCTTCGACATCGAGCACCACCTTCAACACCGAGCACCACCTTCGACGTCGAGCACCACCTTCGACGTCGAGCACCACCTTCGACGTCGAGCACCACCTTCGGCGTCGAGCACCACCTTCGACCTCGAGCACCACCTTCGACACCGAGCACCACCTTCGACGTCGAGCACCACCTTCGACGTCGAGCACCACCTTCGACCTCGAGCACCACCTTCGACGTCAAGCACCACCTTCGACGTCGAGCACCACCTTCGACCTTGAGCACCACCTTCGACGCCACTTTTCCACGCGCTCCTCGACAGGCGCTGGTGTCTGTTGTGTCGTTCTGATGACGTAAATGAAAGGTCGTGTTCACAGCTGTGACTCGCGGTCGTCGACAGTTTAGCACTTGACATGCAGGAGGATCTTTTAGTTCTTCACCTTCTGCTCGACAGGATTCTCATCCTCGGGGATCAATCGTTCGTCACGAAAGTCATTATCGCTCAAAACACTTTAGTTTCACGCGGGAAAAAAAAGGTAGAAAATTGTCTCCAGATCCGTCGACGTCCATCTTTGATCCGTTTCTGTTCGAAGTCGATTCGACTCGAACTAATGTTGGTTTGATTTGAGCCAATATTTGCAATTTTTAAAAACATTTACCTCTTGATTTTTACTTGAATTTGACTTTGACATTTTTATTTTTGGTGTTTTTAATCAAAAGCGGAATTGATTTTAATAATATTTATTTTAGCTCATTCTTATCAACCAGCAATTATTCTACATTCATTTGAGGCAGAAAAACAATTGTTTAAATACATTTAATGATAATAATAGTAATTCTAAAACGTATCTTTTCTATAGAAGTTTTCATATAAACAACGATGCTGAACATAAACACACAATAAAACGTACAGAACGAGATCCAATAAAACACCTGAAGAATAGAAACGTCAAATAAATCGTCTGTATTTATTTCTCATGAAACGTATCTGTTGATTTTAGTGTTATTTTTAATTTGATGTCAATTAAAGTCATTTTACTAAAACAGAAAACCGCAAGAAAACATAAATATTTTGCAGGATAAATACACTCGAAGCCAAACTTCATGTATTTTTACCTTTAGTTTGATTTAAGATGAATTGTTAAGATGTTTTTTATTATATATAAATATATAGGAACGATACAAGGTTGTTAAAAAAAAGATATTTAACGATAATATAAATATAGTTTGTGAATTAAAAATGTCACGGATTCGTTCAACATTTATTCAACTTTTCTCATCGTTCAAGATGTTTTAAACGAACCAACGAACACGAAAGTGTCTTAAATAATTCCAGGAGGAGGAACAAGTGACAACAATAACTAGAACCTTTGATAGTTGAAGGTGCTGATGTCACCAGATCAAGGGTTAAGTACGAACAGTTAATGAAGCGTTAATTATTCATATTATACATGAAGCTGCTTTTAATTAAACATGCTCAAAGTAAAAAAAAAAAGTCAAAAATCCTACAGAAGCTAAACGTAGCATGTTCTGACGGCGGAGAAACTTCAATAGTTCTTGTGAAGAAACATCTTTTTATCTTTTAACACGTAAAAAATATACGACATATTTCAATAATGACTTGATGGAACTAAATTATCACAGATTAACAAAATAAAACATCTATCGTTAGCCTAGTTAGCAACATGCTAATGACACGCTACGACATTTTGCACCAACATTTGGATAAAAACAATTGAATTAACGACGATTAATGATAATGATGTTAGTTACAGTGAATTAAAGTTTGTTCCAGCTTCAATAATAATGTTAGATATAAATGTTGTGACTCGAGGTGTCAGCGAGAGAAGAATCGTCAGGGAAGGAAGTGTAAAAACGGATTATCTTATCTCGGATCAGGAGAAATAAGTGGAGAAACGCAGCGTTTCGATGTATTTCCTGATAAAATGATAATTGAAAACATGTTTCACAATGAAACTGGAATATTGTCGTCGTTTTATTTGCGTTGTTGCATCAAAACATCTCTCGGGTTCTTCAAAGCGACTCTTTTATTGAAGAAGAAAAACATCAAGTGTTTGCAGAGAATCTTGTTTTCTTCACTAATCAAAAAGTTTGTACAAACCACCGAAAACATGGTCGTTTTTAAATAAACTACGTGATAACGTTGAACAGCTTTTTTGTTTTATTTTTTAAAATAGTTTTTCATTTTCAAAAGTACTTAAAGAAAAATCTGTTTAAGGTTAAAATGCAAAAGTTTACATTTTTACAATGAAGGTAAAAAAAAACTAAAATAGTTTTTTTTAGCTCATTTGAACAAAGAATGAATCAAAAACTATTTATATTTTTTACGGTTATTCCAGAAATGATATTGAATTATTTAATTTCAGGTTTAACCGTAAAAAAAAACCTTGTTAATAAGTTTTGGGTCAAAACTTTCTTTCAAATATAATGAAATTGTTTATTTTAACTGTGAATGTTTTTAGATTTTTTTTTTATGACAAGTTCTCGACTCTGAGCTTTAAAATAAGTTTTGAAATGTTGCTTCACAAACTGCAGCTCCTGCCGTCGTGTAAACCCTGCACAGCAGCGCCTGCTGTCAAGAAGAAGAAGAAGCAGAAGAAGAAGCAGAAGAAGAAGAAGAAGAAGAAGAAGAAGAAGAAGAAGAAGAAGATGTCGTTGTCACACGTGCTTCACTTCTGTCCTGAGCTGCTCTCGCTTCACGGGGTGAGCGTGAGGTGGATCAGGACCGGGATCAGGACCAGGATCAGGACCGGGATCAGGACCGGATCTGAACCAGCAGCAGCAAGAGGTGCAGGCACTAATGAAGACGCACCGTGGCAGGAGCCGTGGACCAATCAGGTGTCGCCACAAACAAGCTGCTGGAGGCTGGCAGTGGAACTCTGGGTTATATAACGTTGACCTATTTCTGCAGCGCTGGACGAACGTGAGAAAACGTGCAGAGAAAAGAAACTAAAGCAAAAGTAAACGTCTTGCACTCGTTTCGTAGTAAAAGTTGTGCCGGAGATTTTGTTTATTTGTATCTGATAGAATGGCGTCTTGATCACTTGAACATCAAGACATGTAGAGACGCTCGGGTCACATGTCAGGCGTGTGTCGCACAAACACGCGTGAGTGACGTGCAGGAAGGAGGAAGAAAAAAAAGTGACGCGTGACAAATGCTAAGATTTTGACAAACCTGACAACAAAGGTTTCAAGTGAACGTGTTGGATTTGGACAAAAATAAAAATTCAATTAAGTGCAGAATCAGTGAAGCTAAGTTCCATCGAAGGAGTCGCACGAGTGGAAGTGAAATCTTCTTTCATTCGACTGTGAAATCCGCAGTCCTTTGAAGAACGTCCACCGAAAACTCTTTAATTCTTTCTTTTCCGTCTTTGATTCGCATGTTTTGTACCAAACATGAGGAGCTTGAGTTCATTTCAGGTAAAATATTTTCATCTGCAGTTTTTTTCCGTAGAATCCAACGAACCTCATGAAAATGGCCCCTGGTGTCAGTCGGGGCCACGAAACAATTATTAACCTGATCACCTGAGATCCATTCATTCAAGGTCATGTGGGTTTTATTTTAAAAATATTGTTTCTCTCATTTATAAAAATCTTAATATCTGTCTAATTCTTTACAATATTTTCATCTGAAGTTTTTTATTCCATAGAATCCAGTGAACCTCATGAAAATGGCCCCTGGTGTCAGTCGGGGCCACGAAACAAATATTAACCTGATCACCTGAGATCCATCCATTCAAGGTCATGTGGATTTTATTTTAAAAATATTGTTTCGCTCATTTATAAAATCTTATCATTCTTTCAAATATTTGCTCCAATTTTTTTTATCTCAACAAACATTATATTTTTAACATTTAAAATTCTTAATATTACAAAATAGAAGTAAAATATATTTTTAATCATCTATACATGTTTTTTTTTCATCTCAATAATTATTCAATTTGCATTTTTATGTATTTATTTAAATCTCTGACTTTTCTCTGAATAAAAGTATGAATTAAAAACCTAAATATATAAAGATAATTAAAACGCGTTCGTGTGATTTTACGATTTATATTTACGAAATAAAAGCAAGATTTTCGGTAAATGTTCGTAACACATGTTTGCGTTTTTTTAATTTTTGTTTTACCAGTTTTTCAAATCAACTGTATTTACACGAGCTATTCATTTATTTGTGTGTATTATTGCATGTTTTTGTATCAGGATCATAGTATATATGAACGTCCGTGTTGAAAACACACACATTCACTTCATTTCAAATTCAATTTTCTCCTCATTTTGATTTATCGTAAATATTTTTGCACGAGTTTAACGTTCGCTAATATTCTTCGATACCGTATTTTGCTTAAACTCGTAATATTTAAGAAAAATATTACAATTACTGCTTCACACACACATACGGTGAATAAAAATAATTGTCATTTGTATTTGTAATAAACAATTTTTCTTTACGCGCAAAATGTTATTGTTTTATTTTATTTAGTCATATTTAAAAAAGGAGATTTAAAAAAAAATATTATCGTATATTACGAAACAAATGAAAAATACAGACGTTTTAAATTCAAACTAGTTTTTAAAACATGACATATTATAATCAAATTAAATGTTAAAGTCTGTTTAATTTGTGTTTAATTTGTGTTTAATGGCGTTAAATGTGCAAAACAATAAAAAAAAACCTGTAATAAAGCGAAACACTTGAGGAGGAAAAGTGCCGACTCTGAGCGAAGCCAGAGCTGAAGACACACCATCTGGTTGCGAGTTTGAATTCTTTCTATTGTTTCCTCATTTGCAGAACTTTCATACGCATCATCAGATGCTGCCGCGAGTCATTAGCTCCAAACATGAAGGCGCTTTAATTGCAAAAGATTCTTTTGTTTTCTTCAAGGCTCGCTCGTCCGCGGCGTCGACACATTGATAACGTGAAGCAATGAATTGAAATAAAAGCTTTTCTGATCAAGTGGTGCCATGTTTCCACGAGTGTCGCGACCATCTGTTTACGAGTGTTTGTTTCTCGCCGACATCTCGTGTCAGCAGTTCGTTTCCTCCTCGCCACGTGAAAATTCTCCATTGAAGCGGAAAAAAACTTTTTGTTTGTTTCTTGTCTCTTACGGGATCAACTTAATGCTCATAGTTGAGATAATCTTACGAAAGATTCTCCAGAAGTTTTTTTTCTGGTGAAAAACTTAGTTGAAAGTTGGAGCCCACTGTACCGAACCCCCTCCTCCGCCCTCCCCTCGCCGACCGAATCACTTCCACATTCCACACTTGAAATCCGAAGCAGTGGGAGAGTGAACTGGGAGAGAAAGTTACGGAATCTTCCTCCTCATATCTGGATTACAAAGACACGCATCCCTCACATGATTGCCCAGAGTTAACCTAACGCATGGTGAGAAAAGAGGCGATGAAACATTTGCAGGCACTCCTTGTGTCATCGCATCAGGCTTTCAACTACCAACCCTCAAACAGACTCTCGTATGAAGCTGTCACATTTTACTTCGTCTCGTAAGCCCAAAAAAAAATCCCAGCGCAAAATATTTACGTAATCTCGTCGGCGAAGTTGGCCTCATGTTTAATTCACGTGTTTCCCGAACATGTTCGCGGTGAGTTTGAGGAACAGACGTTACACAAGAAACAATCGACAACTGGTTGTGTTGTTCTTTTCAGCTCCATCTTCCCTCGCTCGCCAAAACGGTGGCCATTTTGAGTCGGTCCTGAAGACACGGATCCCAGGCGCGTGCGAGGGATGTGGGCGCACGTATGGAGGAGGTTGGTACACACACACGTGCAGGACACACACACACACACACACACACCCATCACACACACACACACAAATAGCTGATCCTTCCTAAGTCTCCACGTCAACCTCCCGCTGCTGCCATCGTCGCCCGACAACGAACCACAGGATGAACGACTGCAGCGTCCAGAGGTCACCTTGGTTTGTTTACTGCTCCGAGACGCCAACATGTGTTCGGAGCCCAGAACCCACAGAGTGAGTCGAAGGAGCTTCTTTTCAAGCGACCGGACCAGAGGACCTGGTCTCTGTGAAAACCTCGTCAACTCCTGTCTTTTCTCTCAACGGTCCCGGAATAACTCGATATATTTCGAAGCCACAGTCTGGCAGCAGACCAGGGGAGTCGAGCCCAGAACCTGCCCGACCGTGACACTCATGGCTACGGTTGGAAGTAAACACACGCACGGACACTCACCTCACAGAAAAACAGTTTTGGTGTAGAGATCCAGAAGGTTCCGGCGCCAGAGAGAGCCTTGAGGAGCGAGGCCTCCACTCATGTCATGACCACCCCGGTTCAATATAGCAAATCCCTCTCGGGTCCAGACTATGACACTGGACTGCCTCGTAAAACGGGGCCCAGCCCGGGAACACCATGGGAGCGGTAGGCGGCTCTCGTCGAGGGTTTTTTGGGGAAGGATTATGGATTGAGACGTACAGCTGCGAGGCTGAAGTTACACTTTTCATTAGCACGTCGAGGGGGTCTCGGCAGAATGGCGAGGACCTCGTCCTCCCCCCGGGACCGCCGCGGCCCGCAGACACATTCTTCACCTGGGGATAATTGTTTTTGTTACGGAGAGAAACAATTTGCCGAAGTAAGATGGGAAATACCTTTTTTTTTTTAAAAGGGGGGGTGCAGTGAGAGGAAGAAACAGTGGGAGAGGGCATTGTAAGAAGTCTTCATTCAGCAGAAAGAGCAGAGTAAAGAGAGAGCAGTATGCCCCCTTCTGGCTCTTTTCTTCTCCCTCTCTCTTTTCTTCTCCTTTTTTTTTTTCTTCCCCCGGCGTCTGGAGATGTGAAGAATCGTCTTTTGATCAGGCCTGACAGAGCGCGGGCCGTGTGAAGAGGGTGGCGACCACCGCTCTGCCAATCCACGCTCGGCAAGAATGTTCCTAATAAGAGCGTAATAAGCTAACGCTGCGTCTGATCCACGTCCTGGTGGCGCGTCGTGCCAACGCATGCGGCGCCTTCTGACGTCTACGCCGGTCGCCGCCGCCGTTTGGACTCGCTGCCAGGTCGACCCCGGACCCCATATGTTTCCGGAGCGACAGGAAGGAAGAGTTTTTACTTCTGGGTTCGTTGTTCGCTCTGGACGTGGATCGACTCGCCGGAGATCAAGGGTTTCAGGGACGATACCGTCAAAAGACTCACAAAGCAGGGAGGAGGGCGTGTCCGCCTCAGACAAACACAGAAACCACCACATCTGACAACATTCACCACCAAAAACAGAGGAAAAAAAAGATAAATGCTCAAATCTTTTTAGGACAAATTCAAGGTTTAATTTTGTGTAACTTCAGCCTCTGGTCGTCACCGAGTGCAGCAAACATCGCCATGTTGGTTGAGTTGCAGGAGCAGGACGTCTCTGACATGAATTCAACAATGACATAGCAAGACATCAAAGGAGCTGATTTACAACAAATGCTTTGATTCAACTTTGCTTTTTTTTTTTATTGTTTAGGTTCATGTTTTTAAAAAAATACTTCCCTGTTCTTTGGTTTTATAAACCACAATAAACAATAAACAACAAACTAACATGACCTGGGTATTACAAAGACACGGTTTCTTTAATCAACATCACTCAAACCCTTACAGGAGCCAAGGTTTCAAACAGATTTACCTGCTGTTTCGGTAGTTATTGGAGTAAAATCAACATTATTACATTATTACATGTGATCTATAGAGAACTAGTTTATTTTATTTCTACTGTTGTCAAAAGTAAAGAAAGTTTTAAACTAAATTATTATAGAAATACAGAAACCTTTCAATCGAGTGTAAATATTTGTTCCTAAACACTGAAACTGTTCTGTGAAGTCATTTGTGTTTTGGTGTCAAATGCTTTATTATATAGTTATTATTACATCGAAGCTCTTGATGAAACTGGTTCGATCAGAAACAGCTTCATCAGCAGATTATAAAGAACTAAACCGTTTATGGTAAAGTGGAAAAAACTCCAGACAAACCTCAATCAATCAATCATGTCTATGTTTGGCCCCAAATTAAAAAATCTTTGAAAACATTGGACCCGCTAGCTTAGCTTTAGCTTTAGCTTTAGCTCGCCATTAGCATCGTAGCTGTCGTCGTTTCAATGCCTGAGGTGAGAATTTCTTATACTTTTTTTCTGCAAATAAGAAACGGAAACACTTCCATAAAATGGCATTTTTTAACATGTTTCTCTTTGAAGGCAAATATATGTTAAAAACTAACTCGTTTACATCAGAGACTTTGACCAAAAACGTCATCAAAACTTTAGTTCAGATTCTTTTTACTCAGAAAACAATTTATATTTCTAGACGATCCTGATATCAATTCATCCATTGACTCTTTTTCTAGCGCTATTGGGGGTCGCTGAGTCCATCCCAGCTACCCGGGGCGAGAGACAGGGAACACCCTGAGCAGGACACAAAGAGACACACATTCAGACACACTCGCACCAACAGACTGTATTTATGTTCGGATTGTGGGAGGAAACCCGGGTTCATAGAGACGATGTTCTCCAGAACGTTGCCTCGGACTGGACTCGAACCAGCGACCTTCTCTTCTGAGGCAGATGAACGAACACATGCCGAGCATCAGAACCACTGCAAGGTATTCCTGGACGACCGCTGGAGAATCAGTCGAACCTGGACTCAAACTATTTTGGCCCCGAAGTATTTCCTCAGTTCTCTGCTCAGGACTGAGGTTCTGAAGAGGTCAGAGATCAAAGTGTTGAGGCTCTGCAGGCACAACAAGAAGACAGTTGCCTCTCACACCCTCAGATGAACACATCACCTGCACCGGAGCAGGCCAGGACCGCAGCTGCAGGACTTCATGCACCAGGTGGACCCGGACCCGCTTTCAAGAGTCCCGAGCTCAACGCCGGTAATTACGAGCCAGAGAAGCCGATTAGAGTTTTGCCCGAGCGGCGCTGTGAGGGAGGACCGGCCCTCGCCCAGCAGGGAGGAGAGTCCGGCCCCAGGAGGGGCCGATCCAGTGTGAAGCCGGACTCAGACTCCGGGTCTGGGTTCAGTGGGAACGGGCTCGGGCCGGCTGCAACTTTCACGGATTAGTAGAGACACTATTCTGAGCAGTGAAAGGAGGAACAGCACGGAGGCGTATCAATGCATGCGTGCACACACACAAACACACACTCGCTCGCTTTCTTCTCCCGAACACACACCAACAGCTGGAGCTTCAACCATTGCCACGTCGCCATGGAAACCACATATTTCACATTTGAGCCCAAATGAAGACACTTTGCTCTGGAACTGGGGAATTTATTATTCCTCTTAATGGGACTTTCTTTTAATAGTTTCCCACTTTCAGTCACATAACGTCGCGGCTCCTTCCAGTCGCACAATCATCTTGTCAGGAGGGAGAACTCAGGATAAACAGCTTCTGGATTTAACTTGTGCGACTCCGACGGCGTCTGAAAGCGTCTGGTTAATCACGGAAACCTCCTCAGGTTTTTGGCGCACAAAAGGCCCCACATTAAGAGAAACCCCCCAGTTTGAAGTCTCAAGCGTTTGCCGTTTGTCCAATTTAAAGCGTCTGCGTCGCTGCAGCCCTCGGCAGGTCCGACAACTTTGAAGAACAAGAACGAGTCGTTGGGAAATATCTGATAACGAGCTTCCATTCACCTCCCGTGAGGAATAATAGCCGGTCCTCATGAAGTGTTTGCTTTGGAACCAAACTTTCAAATGTTTCAAGAATACGATGGATTTGAAAGAGTCGAGTTTAAAGAACGACTTCATTATTTAGTGATTATGAACCAAATATAGAGAAAAAACCTTAAAGAACAATGAATTATTCATCTTTTATTGATGGAATAGTTATTGACACATTAAGAAGGTTCATGATTTATAGAATAACTTTGGTGAAGACGTTCAAGTGATCGACAAAACATTTTGAAAACTGAAGCTGAAGATAAGTCACGTTTTCTGAAGGAGTCCAGGAGAGAGAAAAAGTAATTTAATTAAATATTTAAAAAAGACAAGAATGTAACATGAAAAAAAAAGGAAAATCACATAAAGAATACGTTCATGTAGTTTATGTTTCTATTATCAAAAGTAGATGAAAGTTTGAAATCATTCTTATTTTATTTGTATTAAATCTGGTATGAATTTATTCAAAATTGGATCTATTTGAATTTTCACAGCAGATCTTCACGTTCATCTTATGATCAATAAAAATGAAGACATTTACTTATTGTTATTTAGTTGAAATGTAATCAATATCAGATATGATTCTGTTCTCCTTCTTCTTGACCTGATCCAGATATTATCCTCGCTGGAAATTACTGAGAGGTTTATTATCTAAATTCTAAGAAACATTTTTTTTAAACGTGTTGTTGTATATGAAGGGTATAATTTAATTAATTTAACTTAAATATTGAAGGTTCTACAGTGGTCTATATTCAATATATATTTGTTTCTTGGAAGGATTTAATTCAATTTTACTGAAAGTATCTTAACAAAGTCTCTGAAGTAGTTGAAGTGAGACTTTATTAGAGAAAAGAAAAACGAAAAATCAACAAAGAGTGAATCACAGTTAGAAGGCAGAAACCTTGAGCAGGACCAGACTGAAACAGTGCCTCCTGCTCTACATCAACCAAACAAATGACACATTTTAAGATTCTTTAAATATATTTTCAATACATTTTCGTCAATCTTTTGTCAGCTCATGTGAAGAAAGAACCAAAAATGTTCATTTTTAATCCCTTGTGTTATTTTACGAGCTTCCTTCGCCTTCAAATGCTTCTTCATCTCGTCCTCGACTCGACAAACAGAACAAGGAAGATCCATATCTAATAAGCAGCGTCAATATCTCAAAGGAAACGCTCTTTGAACGGCTTCGTCAGGAAACAACATGTGAAACTTTGATCCGAGAAACACGTTGGTTTGTCCGTTTACAATCAGCCAATCACATCCCTTCAAGCCTCGTGCACCTGCTTCTACTATCATCACGTCTCGTAACACGAACCATCGTGTTCAGGAAACCGAGCGGGTCTAAGATCAAACCACTTAAGAGCGAAAACATACCTAATGATTTCCTGACGACACGTCTCATTAAATCAAAAGTTGGAAACGCAGGTTGTTGGTTCGAACATTTTCCCTCGTTTTTGGGCTGAGATTTGTCCTCATTTCAGAAATAGAGTAAACAAGAGCATGGAAAAGCTGATTTGTTTCTAGATGTGGGTTACGAAGCCTTATTCTATTCTGTTTAATGCTGCCTCTTCCCCAGACAGAGCGTGTGTGAGTGTGTGTGTGTGAGTGTGTGTGTGAGTGTGTGTGTGAGTGTGTGAGAGTGTGTGAGAGTGTGAGTGAGAGAGAGATGGCAAGAGAAATAGCTTTTTCAGGATGATAGTAGCAGAGCATGGATTGGGGGGTGGGGGAGGCCCCTGGATACAGTCATACTCATCTCAAAGAATGCTAAATCACACAAACACACACCCGCACACACACACACACTTCCTGTCTCCCTCGGTTTCTCTCTCTCTGTGCATGGCTCATCATGTTTCAACTTTGAAGTCATTGCTTTCTCTTCCCCCTTTTTTTTCCTCCCTCTCTCTCCCTGCTAGCTTTGATGCGCTAACGTTCAGTGAGTAGTTCCACTAATGCCTGGATCCGCGGCTTCATCGCGTCGACGCCGCGGCAACAGCCTTTTCACTCCGTCCGTAAATTACAACTTGTCAAGTGTCATTTTTCTTGTTTACAAGCGTCTCGGGGTCACCACTCCCCCGTGTTCTCCTCTTGCATTTCAGCTTTAATTGCACTAATAACGTTGCCGCAGCTCAGCAGCTCCGCACATGTACTCGCCGCCACAAAAGGCAGCTGCGGAAACTATAAAACTATTTTTTAAAGGCTCTGCCGGTTTTATGTGTGTAATTTGTGTGGATGTTTCCCACTGAGTTCCCACCGCGGGAACACACGGGGATTGTGTTTGTGGCCGGAGTTACGGGGGTGACAGCGAGGAAAAGGTGAAGCGAGAAGCGAAGACTTTAGTGCAAGTTAAGTGGAGAGCTGGTGGTCGTCCTGCGCTGCACCGGCAGCAGCATTTATTGCGTTTCTGCTGAAATGAACAGCCCTTTATAACCCCTCAATAATTTCCCATATGTTCCATATTTCACCTGAGAGAGGGGGAGGCGGGCGGCGGGGAAAAGACTGAGGCTGCAAGTGTTCCACGCAACAGTGGGAGACGGTCCATGAAGAAGGAGGGACGGCAGCATTAATCAGCCCCGAGCCGGAGCGTTGGTGTCCCGGCGCGACGCTACACCTGTGGGTGGCCAATGAAATATAAAAGACTGGTGTTGATGTTGTTTACTTTCATCATTAAGAAAGTCCTTCGCCATAGAAAATACACTTCGGGGATTCGACCTGCGTCAACAATGGAGGCCGAGACTGGAGCGTCTGCTGGATGCTAAGTTTGAGACACGAACCTATAGTTTGAGACACAAACTTAAAGTTAGAGACACAAACTTAAAGTTAGAGACACAAACTTAAAGTTAGAGAAACAAATTTAAAGTTTGAGACACAAACCTATAGTTTGAGACACAAACTTAAAGTTAGAGAAACAAATTTTAAGTTAGAGACACAAACTTAAAGTTAGAGAAACAAATTTAAAGTTTGAGACGCGAACCTATAGTTTGAGACACGAACTTAAAGTTAGAGACACAAACTTAAAGTTAGAGAAACAAATTTAAAGTTAGAGACACAAACTTACAGTTTGAGACGCGAACTTAAAGTTAGAGAAACAAATTTAAAGTTAGAGACACAAACTTAAAGTTAGAGAAACAAACTTAAAGTTAGAGACACAAACTTAAAGTTTGAGACTTGAACTTATAGTTTAAGGCACAAACTTAAAGTTAGAGACACGAACCTTTAGTTTGAGACACGATCTTAAAGTTTGAAACACGATTTTAAAGTTTGAGTCTCGAACATAGAGTTTGAGTCATGAACTAAAAGTATGAGACATGATCTTAAAGTTTCAATTCAATTCAATTGTTATTTCAAGTGTCTTATCATAACAAAGTTCTCTCAAGACAATTTACAGTTGAAGTGAGACTATAGTTGATTAAGGAAAAATAGATCATTTCAACAATGAGCGAAACACTGTACAGTGAACTATGGCGAGGAAAAACTTCCTTTTAGAAGAAACCTCGAGCAGAACCAGACTCATTGTTGACGGCCTCCTGCTGTGACCGGCTGGGAGGAAGGATGGATTGGGAGAAGAGTGAGGGAGGATATAGTGAGAAAAAAAGAGGAGAGTGTAGGAGAGTCCATGGAGGTGCTGGAGAGAACTCGGGATCTGATGACATGGTGAAGATCTTGGATCAGCAGCAGCTCTGGAGGTGGAGCCCTGGGGCTCCGGGAGAGAAATAAAAAGGTGTTTAAACAGGTGATGAATGCACTGCAGAAAAGAAGGATAGACAGAGCTCTGTGTCTAAAACTCCTCAGCATTCTCAGCCTATAGCAGCTAAGATAAACAGAAAGGTTAATTATAGGCTAAGTAAGAAACAATTTCCAGAAGGAGACCTCCTGAGGGATCAATAAAGTTCTACCTAACCTAAAGTTTGAGACTCAAACATAGAGTTTGACATGAACTTAGAGTCATGATCGAATCTGATCCAATGAAAACAAAACATCTCAATATTCACCCTCTTATTTTGATCAAAGTGAATCCTTGGATGACAGAGGAAGGTAAAGGAAAGGATCCGGGAACGCAATAGTCTGGTTTGATTCATCATGTTTTTATGGCAAACAGATTTGGACAAAAAACGTACTGTATCATAGTCAGTTCATCTGGAAAATGATCATCTAAACATTTGTATTCATGTGTCGCATTGAAAAACATCATTTTATTTATAAAGCTAAGAATGTTTTGTCTCAAAACATTAATAAATATAAATAGGAAAACAAACAATTGATTCTGTGAACATTTGCTCTGAAACGTCAGGACGGTTTCTACGAGTTTACAATCAGTTGAAACACGATTATTTAGCCTGTGATAAACTGGGAGCTTTTAAAATGAACCACCAACACTTTTTTACTACGATCATTGACACAAACAAACAACTGTGGAGTTCACGTCATATTTTCATTAACTTCTATAGTGATCTGGCTTAGACATGATTCATTATTTTCCTCTTATCTTTTGTAAAAATCGATGCTTTGAGACTCGAAGAGACGCCATTTTACTGGCTATATAAATAAAGTTGTGTATTTTGAATGCAACGTACGACCACAGATGGATCGTTGATTCCCTGATCGTGTTTCACGCTATATTTTTGTCCGTTGATAACATGGAGGATCGAAACATGTCACTGCGCATGAGTTGCAGATCGCGCAGATTTCCAAGATCGTGTTCTCACCGAAGGAAAGAAGACGCAAAAGTACAGAGCACTCTCTGACCTTTCCTTCTAAGCCCTACTGTACTGTACTGTACTATACTGTACTGTACTGTACTGTACTGTACTGTACTGTACTCTACTGTACTGTACTCTACTCTACTCTACTCTACTCTACTGGTTTATGTTGTGTTTCCAGCAGCACGGTACGTTGAACAGATTTTTTTGTTCCTGCTCTGTTCTGGTTCCAAACAAGCCGAGCCGGCACTAAATACTGATCGGTCAGAGACTGATACAAGAAACAAACCCTTTGCTTAAACACAGTGAGAAGGAGTTTGTTGGTCTGAAAAGTTGTGACGAGGAAAAGGTCCAGACTGTGGGCTTGTCTGGTAAGTTCACCAATGACTCGTTACGTGATGACGGTCCAACACAAGTAGGGAGCAGAGCCGTTGAAAACACAATAGAATAGTATCGAGTCGAGTAGAGTCGAGTACTGCTGCAAGTGGTCAGTGTAAAAGTGCCATCATGAGCAACGAACCGCTGACGCCTCAGTCTCTTGAGAGCAACAAAGGTTTATCTCTGGACAGCTGAGGTAAGTTTGTACCTTTAAACTAATACGAAAGCACAAAAAACTGCAGTTCATTGAGTAAGTAAGTCATTTTTATTTGTATTTCGAGTCCAGGGTCACAAAGCGCTTAAACAATCAAACAATATTCAATAAAGTATATACTTTAAAGATCGAGATAAAACTGATAACACAACAGGAGTTCCAGAAAATCAAGGAAAAGCCTGAACAAATAGAAACGTCTTAAGATGTTTCTTAAAGGAGTCAGTAGATCATCAAGCGCAAAGAGAGAGAAGATCGTTCCAAAGCTTAGGAACAACAGCCTGGAAGGATTTCTCTCCTCTTGTCCTGAACCTTGTGCGTGGAACCATAAGTAGATTCTGATCCACAGACCTCAGAGCCCGAGCTGGGGTATAAGGCTGGATCAGAACAGAGAAATGTGAGTTCTTCTACTTGAGCGGGTCAGAATTCTGGCTGCAGAGTTCTGAATCAACTGCAGACGAGACGATCCTTCTTGTTTAGACATGAAAACAAACTGTTACAATAGTCCAGACGAGAAGAAACAAACACATGGATTATAAGATCCAGATCATGTTCCGACAACATTTTCCTAAGTTTAGAGATTTTTCTCAGTTGAAGGAAACAGTTTCTGGTCAGTTTTCTTCAGTGTTGAACAAGAGACATGTCTTTATCAAATACAACACCAGGTTTCTCAGGCTCAGTTTGACAGACTGACTTAAGTCACCCAAGTACTGACTCAACCCTGGAACCTTATCATCACAAGAGTTTCAGTTTTGTCTACATTAAGCTGTAAAGTGTTTTCACTCATTGTTTGATTTCTAGCAAGCAATTGACTAAGTTCAGCCTCTGGGGCTCAGTTGGGTCAAAAGAGCAGTAGAGCTGGATGTCATCAGCAAAAATGTGATAAGAAACATCAGGAAATCTCTGAATGATTTTACCGAGGGGAATCAAGTACAGCAAAAACAATAAAGGACCAAGAACAGAACCTTGAGGGACTCCACACAACAGATCTGCTGATTCAGACCTCATTTGATGAAAACTAAAAACTAAAACTGCGCCCAGATGATGATGTCCACTGAGATAGAACGTCAAGGTTTATGTGGTGCAGCTTCACTACTCTGTGGATTTTTTTGGGGTGTATGTCTTGGAATATCATGGGTGTACCTCTGTAGTGCTCCATCTACATATGAATCTGTAAACAGACACTCAGAGGATGGTTTTGTAACTTATAAATGTTTATAAATGACATGATTTGTTGATGATGATGATGATTAATAATTAATTATATATTAATACATATATAATTAATATTGATTAGTGACACGACTTCAAGGTGGAACTTAATCCTTGTGACTAACAAGGAAAGGTTTTCTAGAACTTCAAGAATCATATTTGATGATTTTTACATCAGATTTCCTACATCTCCATATTAAGGGGCGTGGTCAACTCTTCTGGACCCTGTTGAGTCTGTTATTGTCCATGGAATGTTGTTGTGGTCTCCAGGTGTCGATGAAAATAAAGAACCCGACACGTCCTCCTGTGAAAAGAATCTTGATCCATGTTTCCATGTCTGAGGCGTTAGCATTCACGTCGTGTTGTAATGAATATATTTGCTCGTACGATTGGTTCTTCATCCGAGGTATCGACGGATCGCATCTCCTTTAAAGACTCGGGACCAGAAGAAAGAGCCCCCTGACGGTGAGCTCCGTGCCCCGGGTCTGGATGTGATCCAGGAGGAGGGGGCAGGTACGTGGGAGCGCCGGAGCCACGATCGATCCCCAGACTGCAGGTGTCCTGAGCCGCAGGAGTGAGGAGGCCCGTCGTGACTGCTAAACTGACAGACACTCACTCGTCCGTCAGCTCGTGCATCATCAGCAGTGACTTCGAGAACATGAGGGAGATTCAAAAGTTTTATTTTGAAATAATCCCGGAATTCTGCATAGAAATGCAAAAATACATCTGCGTTTTATGAGGCTGTTCTATATACGCTTGTATTTTTCTTATCGTCCACAAAACCTTCGCATATTTTTTAATAGATTTTTGGGCCATTCAACCGAACCAGTGACATTTATTTTTGTAATAATTTGGGACATTCTTACGTCACATGACCGGAGCTAGAACTGTTCAACTGTTCAATCAACTCATTTGTTCATTGAGTCTCTCAACGAGGACTTCAAACTCTTCACTGGCTGCCAGTTTCTTTCAGGATCATTTTAAAATTCTGGTTCTTACTTTCAGATCTATTCATGGTCAGACCTTCCATCAGTGATCTGATCCAGACTTACACCCCAGCTCGGGCTCTGAGGTCTGTGGATCAGAATCTACTGATGGTTCCTGAACTTCAGGACCAGAGGAGAGAAATCCTTCAAGGCTTTTGCTCCTAAGCTTTGGAACCATCTCTGTGTTTGATGATCTACTGACTCCTTCAAGAAACATCTGTGTTTGATGATCTACTGACTCCTTCAAGAAACATCTGAAGATTATTTATTTGTTCAGGCTTTTCCTTGATTCTCTGAGACTCCTGTGTTGTTCTCAGTTTTATCTTGAACGTTAAAGTATATATTTTATTGGGTATTGTTTTGATTGTTTAAGTTCTTTGTGACCCTGGTCTAGAAAAGTGCTATATAAACACAAATTACTTACTTACTTACTTATGGAGTCATTCCCAGCTACTTAGGGCAGGGGGAAGGGACACCCAGAGACACTTACGTGACTTACTTAAGTTCTCAATCTTCCTCTGTGTGTTGTTGGACTGTGGGAGGCGAACAGAGACAGTAAACCCGCGCAGAAGAAGAAGAAGTTTATTTCAGGTCTCGCTCAGAAGGAACCAGCAACGTTCAGGTGAGGCCGTCATGCTAACATTACATCACTTAACACTTTCTTATTAGAAATAAAAACATTTCTTACACACGATACTTTGGCTTTAACACCAAAGCAGAAGCGAAAATCAACATAAAGTGAATCAGAACAGGAGGAAGTCGTGAAGTGAACGTTTGTATGAAACTCTTTTTTTTCTTTCCATAAAGAAATAGGTTAAGCCTTGATGTTGAAATCACAGGCAACGTGTAAAGCTTATAAAACCCTCTCAAGCTTGTTAAGACAAAAGACTTGTGTGTCTTTAAGATCATAGTTTTAAGAGGTGGCAGATGTACAAGTGCAAGACTGGAGACAACACTCTTGGTTCTGTCTACAGAAGAGGGAGAAGATATTTAGTGCGAACGTCCCTGAGATAGTGCAGTCGATAGTCGATCGATGCTCCTGGTATCATTCCGCCAAAACCTACCTCCCCCCGCACGGCATCTGACACACACAACAACATGAAATAAAAATGTATTTGATGTTTCTCTGCGGGTAAATGATTGAAGGTTGCCTTGGGCAAGAGACGATTTTGCAGGAAAGGAAAACTTAAACATGTCAAGGGTGCTTAATGACTGACTGTATTCACCGAGCAGCTCCAGCCCAGATGTGTTTATCGCACGTATCGCCTTTTTATTATGCAGCTCTTTCGCCGTCCACGTTTGACGCAGTTATCGTGGGTCGCGGCACTCGAGGCCAGGAGTCAGGCGGGAGTTTTATTGCCTTGTCAAAATGGCACAAACCGGCTTTATATGTCCTTTTCACTCCTGACACAAAGGGAAGTTATTATCCCGAGCACGCCGCAGTAAAGAAGCCATTTCAAGCGGTTATGGATCGCGTACGTTACAGCTGAGGCTCAAGTCGTCCACAGCACTTGTTAGAATACAAAGAGCAACAAATTGGAATGTGCTGGAAATCCTGACCACTCACCACGGAGGAGTTATTCTGGGAAATGTATCTTAATGCCCTCGCGAAGGAGATTAGCGGCTGATATGTAGCTGGTAACGGCTTGAAACGATTCATTGACTGAATCCAATCCTCGGCAGATAAGAGGATCTTCAATTTCACTTTTCAGAGGTTTATGGAGCGTATTCCAAACACAGAAGAGGAAATCACATATGATTTGAAGGAAGTAAGTGAAATGTCAAGGACTTCTCTTCACCAGCAGGAAGGCCTCTTCGTCCTGAATGACTCGGTGAATGGGCGATGCTTTCACCCGCGATGCTATGCAAACAAGTTGTCTAAGTTCCACATTGTTTCAAAGGGGCTTGTGACACACAAGAAGTGTCTTGGACACACATGCTATCCCAGACTCTTTCACACTCGGGCTAAACGTTTAGCCACTCGGGCTAATTAACTGCTATGAAAGAGACGCCATCAAAGGAGGGCGGAATCCAGCGTCTCTCTGACCGTCCCACGGGGGCAGAGGTCAACGGTCTTCAAGACAGAAGTTAGGATGTCCTGGCCCTGGACCTTTGGACATTAACCCCTAACCTTTATCGGGGCATATCAAAGCTCCGGCAGCAGAAGGTTGCACAGACGTCCCCCAACAATAACACGAGTACATCAAAGAGCGTCAGCAGAAAAAAAATAAAAGGAAAATAGAAAGACGGCCAATAACAAATTCCCTCTTATTCTGCACATATTCCAAAAGATGAAGATAATTAATCTCTCTGAGTTGTCATGGCTCTAAAGGGCCCTTGCTGTGCCGGAGCCTCCTTGGGGCACTTGAGGAGAATTATGTGATTAAACAGACCTGTGAATTCTGGACACAGGCGAAGAGAAGAAAGCTTCACTTCTCTTCATAATGCCCCTAATGAAGTGGCTGGTGGCTCCGTCATCCCTGGCTATGCCTTGTGCCGCCTGCTCACAATCTGTCTAATGACAGAGCAGGAGCTGCCGAGCGCACCAGTGCTTCCCAATGAGCCACAAAGGGAGATCACAGGCTCCATTGTGACTGGGCACAGGGGCTTAGCACTCATCAGGCCCAATAAACCTGTCTCTAGTCAGGGCAGGACACACCCCTGTGCTTCCAGCCAAGAGCGCCATACAGCACACTCCTTCGCTCGGTCACACTGGCATTATGACATCAAGGTGGCGCGGCCTTATCACCCTCCGAACAACAACTTCCCCTCGCTCTGGTTACTGTTTACATGTTGAGACAGGAATTACAAGCCCTTGTTGTTTTGTTGTTTTTTTTGCTCATTTGGCGACTGCTCTTGTGTGTGCGGCAGTGCCGCGAATCCAAGGGTATGTATCTGCATACACTGGATGTTTACTTGCCCGCCCTTATGCCTCCATTTTAAACAGAGGGCCACTCTTGTTGGCCCCGCGCCGCCTTCCGGAGATCCTGCCAAACGCATGCAAATGAGCTCGTCGACAATAGTAGCCACAGCTGCACACGGTCGGCCAAAGACACAAGACAAGGCGGCCATCGCTTTCATCCTCAACCCATGATCCCCTCGCGGTGACACGTCGTGTTCACCCCAACACTGCTCCGAGTCCTCGCCGACGTCGTCCACCCATCTCTTCACTCTCCTCTCAGGAGCTGAGCCTTTAAATGGTCATCAGGCCGTAATCCACAGATGTTATGCTTTTTGGTGGTTGAAAAACGGTCACTTTGGATCCTGGGAGAGTTTGTTGTATTTTGTCCTCAAATAAATGGACTTGAATTTGTGTGGCGGGTGGACAAGGATATAGGGACGAATCTGAGGGATGAAAGAAGAAGGGGTGAGGAGGGGGGTGGCAGAGAAAGAGTGGGGGTAAAGAACCTGATTGCTTTAATCTCAGTGCTCGCGGCGCACCCCTTTTCATAAAGCTCTTTGGCCGTGTGATTCAGACCCAGGCCCCAGTGTTCTGCGCCCCACTATTGTTCTCACATGAAAATCAATTCCCTTGAAGACCCTCCTTAATCCTGTTTTTGGCGTCAACAATGGCCACTTGTGAACAGCCCTGATAGACTAAGAGCCGGGATGATGCGGCTGTCTGCTCTGATTCCAGCCCATTCAGGTAACGGCGGCCGGCGTTACTTTGTAGTGCCGACGGCCGGACTCGACAGGAAGACGTTTGCGATCATAATTTCCTGCGGAGCCGAGGCCCGACCCGGCCTGCACGCTCGGAGTAGTTTTAATGAGGACGGACAAGCACGGAGATTAGAGATCGCTTCGTAACAATGACCGGTTCCTTTGAACCGGCCTCGGCTTCTTCGCCCACTGAGTCCGTACGGAGTGTCACGATCATGCTAATAACAATTACTCCAGCAGGACGACTTCACACTCAGGACCTGTAGATGGGATTAGACCCAGTTATGGCGCTAAAGTACGTTAAAGTACTGAACTCTCATCTGGAGTTGAGGGCGTTTTTATCTTGGATAAAAAATTGCACCACAAACTAGTTCCAACTTCAAGTTAATGACATGAGTTTTACACAATTTATCAACCAAGTGTTTTTTAATCCACCATAAGTAATTTGGGTAGAAGCTCGTTTACAGAACCAATAAGTTGTCTGTTTACACAAACACTAAATCTACCTTTTCTGTGATAGTTCTTCCTGAGTCACATGACGGTGGGTTTTCATCTCAGAGGTGAGTCGCATCCCTTGATTCCACCACCTGGTGAGACGAGGAACTGCGACGCAACCATCGTCTTACTCAGCAAGTGTCGTGAGTCTCTGTCGCTCTGACCTCTTTTTTCATCGCGTTCTTATCAGATTCCTACCCTGCAGTTTGTGAAATAACACATTCCAGATATTAACATCACACTTACGAGCCTGAAGTCAGTCGTTTAAAAAGAGCGACGAGGAATTCAAGACGTCGTTCTGTGGTTTCATTACTCGTTCCTCGTCTTACCTTTCCCGTGTTTGGCGAAGAAAGGCAACAAAGGAGGATCCCCACTGACTGAAAACGAGCAGAACAGTGAAACAACAGGACACGACTGATCACTCATGCATGGTCGGGATTAGGATAAAACCAGAGAGAGCACGGAACACAGAGCACGGAACTAAAGGAACCAAGACTGACAAACTTTCTTTCTTCTGCCGTGAAAGGATGGAATAAAAGATTTGGTCAAATGAAAAGATGAAGATTTGAACGATTATCAAACAGAGAGGGAACCTTTTCATCCTCCTCAGATCTTCTCTCCTTTGACATGAAAGATAAACTTCTCCGGTGGCACCAACGTAATAATTGTTTATCGACGTTATTGATGATTCGGCGTTATTTGGCGGCCATCTTGGATTCTAGGGTGTCAGTCATTCAAGTCATTGCAAGAACGTTGAAGATGATCCACAAGGTTATCTCTGACTGAAAGTTTTGGAGGCGAGCGATTAGACGTTGACTTCCTCTCTTGAAGTGTGCGTCCCTGAATGTGGGAGGAGATGCTACGCCTCCGCGGCGACGCCTCTATTTTCAACAGCTTCTTTTAAGTGGAACACCACTCATCCTCAGCCTGGATCAGGGGTGACAGGGGGGACAGAGTCCACTTGTCTGAAGGTGAGGGAGGTCACCAGGGGAGTGTGAAGTGGAGTCCGAGCTTCCTAAGTAGGATTGAAGAAACTTATCTCGATCCCTCGAACAAAACCGACGACACTCCAGTCGTGAAACTTGTATTTCCTGACTTTGTAAACAATTAATGTGTTTGTTTTGAGAGTCTTTGTCGTGTTTAACAAGTTTTAACTTCTTACATTCCTGAAGATTATCCAAATATTTATTCATTTCTTCCGCTCCTGAGTCCATCCCAGCTACTTGGGGCGAGAGGCAGGGGACATGCTGAACAGGCACAAAGAGACACACAACCACTTACACTCACTGCTAAAATATAGATTTAACTTTAGAAACTTAGCCTCGTAAACACAACACAGGATTGATTTGTGATGTCAGTTCAGAATAAAATAATGAAATAAAAATATATTAAGAAAACACAACAATTCTATAAAATGGCAAAAACAAAAATAAAGAACATTAAATTTCATTAAATTCCTAATCATTTCTTTCACTTGTTTTCTTTCTTTCGGTTCAAGTCACAGCAAACTTAAAACAAAAAAAAGCACAAACAAATTGCAAAAATTGATTGAACACGGATTAATAAAATCATAAATGAGTTTTAAAAAAAAACGACATTACTATAAAATGGCATATAAACAATAAAGAATAATTAACAAAAATAAAGATGATTACATTTAATTAAATTCCCATTTATTTCCTTTGGAAAATTGTACAAATAAAAGCACAAACAAATCGCAAAGAACAAAGTACACACAGATCAATACGTTAATAAATGAGAAATAAGTTAAATAAAATAAATAATTCCCAGTCACAGTTATTGTGTATATTTCTAATTTATTTGTGTCATGTTGGGTCGTCAATGTTGATACAATGGTTTGGGAATGAGTTATAAAAGTAAATTGTATTTGATGAATGAACAAAATAAACATTTAAACAACTTTTAATTCCTAACATGAGTTGATAACAAACATCTCTCACTTCACTTCTTCATTTCATGACTTTCATCTTCAAACAGCAGCTGTTTTGATTGACACACGTCTGATCCAATCAAATCTACCAGAGTTTCCTCTCAGTGGGCGGAGCTTATGTCAAAGAAAGCCTCCCATTGGTTGATGTTGTGACTTGTGGTCCAATCAGCTGCAGCTTCACTAACATGTTTCTGTGAGTGTGTAGATCAATAAAGTTGTTGTTATAGTAACACAATTATCAAACATGTTAGACAAGAGTCACGTGACCGATGACATCATCACTCACACTAAACACGGTAAGACTCCCGACTTAAACCCGGCGCAGGAAGCTCTCGTCGTTATCCTCCAATAAAAACCTCTTGTTGTCAAAGTGGCATTTGAGAAACAATAGTGTGTCTCTAAACACAAGGGGAGGGTTGTGGGTTCAACGCCACCCCCGAGTCTCTCGCGTCTTGTCGACGGCCGCTCTAATCGCCATGACTGGCTGACCTTTAGGCTGCTCCCCTTCTGGGATTTACAGCTTTCACTGGCTTGACCTCCGACCCCCAACACTCCCACAGACACTCTATTCACGCCGACCCGGGCCCTGGAGCCGCGGCGGCCCGTGTGTCGGCGGCGGCGGCAGCTACTACCTCGGCGTGTCAAAACCTCTGTAGGTGGTAGGATTCAGCCGGTGGTTCATTAACCCCCACCTCGACCACCTCGACCACCTCGACCACCTCCCAGCACACGCCCACCTCCATAAAGAAAGTTCCCCCTCGTGCCCTGAAGCTAGAGCTGCTTAAATTTTGGCCTAATGATGTGTGCCATGGTGGAAGAGGCGAAATGCCACCACCACATGTGGGGATGATTACAGGAAGTAGCACGGGACCGGGGGTGCGTGTGTGTGTGTGTGAGTGTGTGTGTGTGTGTGTGAGTGTGTGTGTGTGTCGAAGGACCATTGTGAAGTGGGAAAAAGCGTCCAGGCCAGGTCGTGACAATGTAGCACCTCATGAAATGAAGCTTTAATGAGGTGAATTCTCGCTCTTTAATTAAAACTGCACTGACCCTCGTCGTTCGCTCGTCGCTCGCTTTTATCGAAATCTAATTTTCAACCACTTGCACACACATCTACACACGTATACACTCTTTATAAATATACATGAAAATAAAACACACAAAATAGCAACATGTGCTTGATTTAGACACGACTAGATTTATTTCATTGTAAAGACTGTGTTTACAAAGATCTTCCTCAAAAATTAATCATCAATATTATGATTATTTTGCATCAATGTATTCAATTAAAATACGTTCTTTGGAAACTTAACACGATTGATTTATTGGAATCATTTATTAAAAAAAGGTTTAACAGATATTAGGTCAAATAATAATTCAATGTATTATAATTTAAGATATTGAGGTTTGAAAGGAAATATGTTTGTAAATCATTTAAACACACACACACACACACACACACACACACACACACACACACACACACACACACACAAATGTAATTGCTTACAAATACGTTAGTTTCAATTCTTCTTGAAAGTGTCATTAAATCTTTAGTTATTTTAGTAGAAAATTCTATTTAAAAATATTCAACACAGTTGAGTTTCATGTTTGAATAAATAAATATTTATTTAAATCTCTCTCAGTGATAATTGTGTGTTTTATTGTGTTGCTGGACGTTACACTCGTCTGCATAAAACCTAAACTCCTGATAACATTTTTAAATGTGTAGTCAAGTGTTTACACGAGTACTTTCATGTTGTTCTCTGTCTATCTTTCAGTTTCTAAAAGTGCAACAGCGCAGGCGAGTGTTGTCATCAATCTGTTGTGTACTCGCAACCGTGTGCTTCACATGTTTTTGTCTCAGCAAACGTGTGTTTACAACAGGCTTAGAACTTCGAGCAGGGATTTGTTTGGCTTCACAACAGCATTTTAAAATGCAAACAAGTGCGGATGTTGCATTAGTCTCTCCTTCTTCTCAGGCCTGTTCAGCAAAACACTCCCC
Organism: Callionymus lyra; assembly: GCF_982586985.1. Taxonomy (NCBI): domain Eukaryota; kingdom Metazoa; phylum Chordata; class Actinopteri; order Syngnathiformes; family Callionymidae; genus Callionymus; species Callionymus lyra. Next base: position 27,283,925 of record NC_141826.1, on the reverse strand, counting down.
TTTCGGAAACACAGTAGCTAAAGCAGTCCAGCGTTTCCTCTTCAGGGGGCTGTTAATCACCGGCGAACAAATGTGTGCGCTGAAGCGTGAAGGAACCGTTTCTTACACACTTCATAATGAATCTTGTTTAACTTCGCTGCCGCAACATGTCAAGCTGACCGACGCAGGCCGAGCCACGGATGGAGAAACTCCGAGAAATAAAGTGACGGTGATTTTCACCTCGAGACGGAGAAAAAAAACAAAACATTTTGAATTTTCAAAAATCCCAGAAACCGACTGTACTGGACGCGAGAGGTCGTAAGTTGTATTTTCTGTTATTTTCAGCAGAGCGAGTCGGTCACCTCCTCCCCAATGAAGTGCTCTTTCTCTCCTCTTTTCTCACAGACAAACAAAAACAAAACAACAAAGAGAGGCGGTACATGAAAGGGGCTTTGGTCAGATGGGTCACATGCTGTCCATTCAGTCTCCGGTCCATCAGCACCATTCAGGGAGCTCTATAAAACCGGCCGGCTGCTTAAATACCTGACAGGCAGAAAAGAAACAAAAACAAAGAGAGAGAGGCTGGAACAACAGATAAAATAAATAAGACAGCCCCTGTGACTGATGTGTATGGATGGAGCCGCCGAGTCACCAACAATTCAAGAAATGTGGCTCACAAAGGGCTGGAATATACTGGAGGAGCTTTTCCCACTTAGACCCCCTTTTGAGTCTTTGTCTGGACCATGAGAAAAGTCAATCACCGACACTTGTCCGCAGATTCATAGTTTTTACTCCACTGTAAGACCTTTGAAGCTACTTTCAAACACTCGTTTCAACTTTATTTAGGAGTGTTTTGTTGCTTCAGTGAGCGGAGCAGCTTCTGAGACTCAATAATAACTTGAACTAAAGTTGTTTTTTTATGTCTCACGATGGACGTCGTGGTTCCAGGAATCTGTTGCGAGGCCAGAAGTATTTCTGTGGAACTGTTGTTGAAACTTGGAGTTGGTGCAGCAAAAGAATTGATCCAGATCTTAATAGACCTCGTACATGTACATACAATGAGAAACTTTTAACACTGGTGTATTGAAATAATAACAGCATCTTCTCACGTGATCCTCTGATGACAGACATCGCCACAGGAAATACACATTTTTATGTCCATTCCTCGTTAAATCTTCTGTTTTCTTGGTCAACGTTTTTTTCTCTTGGAGGCCATTTTGTATCATCTTAACCGAAGCATCTCAGCCTGAAACTACTATGAAACACATCCTCTGACGAAAAGCCACGCAAAGAGTTGCAACAGAAAACCAAGGTTTTATCGGCTTTTTGATAATGCATCGGCTCTTATGTTCCCATTGATATGTGTGTGTGTGTGTGTGTGTGTGTGTGTGTGTGTGTGTGTGTGTGTGTGTGTGTGTGTGTGTATAACCCCTGCCAAGGAGACACCAGGTGGTGGAGTCAGGGCTGCAGACTGTTGCTTCTACATTCCTATGATTCAACTTATTCTTATTAAAAAAAAAACTCCATGAGTAACTTTCATTTATTCTTTTCACGCAGGAACCAGTAAAAAAACAAAATATATTAAAAATTCCTTCTACAGGTGCAAGTATTCTAGGAATAAACAACCCAATAAATCCATGAAGTATTTTGACACGAACAGACTCAGCTTTTCAAACTGGATCTTCTTGTTGGCTCGTCCTGCTTTAAGTTGCAGGTTTTCAGTTTTCTAGAAAACATCTTCATCATTATCAACAAACATCCATTAATATGATTATCCTTCCCGTGTTTGACGCCCATTTCTTCCTTCATGACTTTAACCCACATTCTGAAGATGTAAAAACTTTTTTAATCCCCTACATTTTTGATAGATCTTGCCTCCTTTCATGATTCTCTCCCTAGAAAACGTCTTTATTGTTGACGTAAACTGAACATGGAGCTGCAGGAGGACAGTTTTAAATGAGGGACGGTCCGTTAATTAATGCCTACATTAAACCGGGGACAAGAAGGTTGAGGACCCCTGATCTAGATCACACAAGGGGCCAAAATCTTTTAGCGGCAAAACAAAATGTCTATTTACAAAACTGTCCTAAAAGGAAGTACGATTACGAAAGTGTCTTTTCATACTTGGACTCTTAATTTATTCACTGTCTGTCTTCAATCAAGTCTATTCCTTTGACATTAGTTTTACTCTTTAAACTAGGGATGAATATCTCCACGAAGATTCGATACGTATCTTGATACACTGGCAGCGATACGATACTATACGATACAATAAGATACAATGCGATACAATACGATACAATACAATACGATACAATGCGATTCACAATTCAGAAATATCCTGACGTTACGATACGATACACTGAAATTACCTGATGATACGATACGATACACTGATATTACCTGACGATACATTGTGATACACTGATATTACCTGATGATACATTGAAATATACTGAAATTACCTGATGATACATTGCAATACACTGAAATTACCTGATGATACGATACGATACACTTATATAACCTGACGATACATTGCGATACACTGATATTACCTGATGATACATTGAAATATACTGAAATTACCTGATGATACATTGCAATACACTGAAATTACCTGATGATACGATACGATACACTGATATTACCTGACGATACATTGCGATACACTGATATTACCTGATGATACATTGAAATATACTGAAATTACCTGATGATACGATACGATACACTGATATTACCTGATGATACATTGAAATACTCTGAAATTACCTGATGATACGATACGATACACTGATATTACCTGATGATACATTGAAATACTCTGAAATTACCTTATGATACGATACGATACACTGAAATTACCTGATGATACATTGCGATACACTGAAATTACCTGATGATACATTGCAATACACTGAAATTACCTGATGATACGATACGATACATTGATATTACCTGATGATACATTGCAATACACTGAAATTACCTGATGATACGATACGATACATTGATATTAACTGATGATACATTGCAATACACTGAAATTACCTGATGATACGATACGATACATTTATATTACCTGATGATACATTGCAATACACTGAAATGACCTGATGATACGATACGATACACTGATATTACCTGATGATACGATACGATACATTGATATTACCTGATGATACATTGCAATACACTGAAATTACCTGATGATACGATACGATACACTGAAATGACCTGATGATACGATACGATACACTGATATTACCTGATGATACGATACGATACACTGATATTACCTGATGATACATTGCAATACACTGAAATTACCTGATGATACGATACGATACATTGATATTACCTGATGATACATTGCAATACACTGAAATGACCTGATGATACGATACGATACACTGATATTACCTGATGATACGATACGATACATTGATATTACCTGATGATACATTGCAATACACTGAAATTACCTGATGATACGATACGATACACTGAAATGACCTGATGATACGATACGATACACTGATATTACCTGATGATACGATACGATACACTGATATTACCTGATGATACATTGCAATACACTAATATTACCTGATGATACGATGCGATACACTGATGATACGATGCAATCTGTTCAAGTTTGTTGTCTCGTAGCTTCGTGGACGCCATCGTGCGTTTGGGTTGCCTAGGAAACGGACGTCGTCAAGACTGGAGCCGATGCTTCGTGAATTCACCTGCGAACGAAACCGACGCCCCTTGAATCCACCGATGCAGCCGCGCCTCAAACTACTGTATCGATGTATCGTTGAATCTTCTCATGTCTTCAAACATATCATGTCATCGTTAGCATCTCTGAGGTCATGACATGATTGACAGCTCCGTTGATGCGAGGATTCTACGCCATAAAAGTCTTTCATTAGTTTCCAGTCGAAGAATCTCAGAATTTAACGTTTAAAATACGTTTTCTGTGACGACTTTATCTCCGCGATGAGGCGATGATTTATTCACTCGGACGATGACGCTTCACGATCGCGGCTCCAGAACCACCAGGAAATGAACTCACAGTCCAATTAAAGTGTACGTTGAACCTCATGAAGCGTCTTCAAACGATGAATGATAAATATTGGGTCGTCATTAGAGATCCATGTTAATGAGAGCGAAGGCGCCACTGGCTTTATTTGATCTGTACACAGAGCAGGAAACCACTGGACCTTCGGGGTTCTGATCCGGGACTCGTGCCCGACGAGAAAAAACACACAATCCTACAGTAGAGTGTGTTTAAAAATACGCACTCGTGCAGATGTACATGAGCGTCTGGAGCCGTCACAGCGAGTTTGAGCGTCAAGTGAAGCGACTTTCAAGTCGCACTGACCTAAAAATCCCTGCAACACATGGCAGCGTCTCAGATCCACCAATCACAGCTCACACCACGACCACCGAGAGAAGCTCCTTCACAACACAATCCATGATGCAACGCAGCAGCAGGGGGCCGCGGACGAGCGCAGGATTTGGAAATATGTTGAACACAATTTTGTGATTTACTGGACGGACGTGAGCATCGACTCAACTCACGTCTGTCCTCAGTCGACCTGATTCTCCTCATCGTTTATTTACCAGAAGAAATCACCAGAACAAACGTCTTCCAAAGATTCTGGTCGAACATGTTTCTAAACTTTTACATTTACCTGAAACAAAATGTTGATTAAATCAGGTGTTTTTTAAGTAATAAAGTAAACTTGAATTGAAAGTTTATCATTTCAAACACGTTCTAAAGAGATTCTTAAAAGATTCTTATAATATTTTCCTCTCATTGAATATGAACGAGTGTTTAATTTTATCATTAAAAGAGAAGAAAATTGTGTATTTAAGACCATGATCGCACTTAAGAAACATGTTAGTGTGAATAAATAAAAACAATAATAATTAAGTCAATAGAAGTTTTTATATACAATTATTTTTGTAATATATATATTTAACTTACTGAATATAATATAATAACAAAAGTTAAATGGAGATTAATTGGCTCATATTTGCAGGTTTTTATTTAATTTTAACAAAAATTATTAATAATCAATCATTTTTTCTTTCTTCAAAATGAGAATATTTCGTGTCAAGAACGAAATCAAACACGTGATCTTCACCTTCAGGATAATCGGTAGAAAAATGATTGACTGACAGTGTTTGACTAAAAGCTTCCGGGTTGAAACCATCAATTAATTCATGCAAACAAATGTTCAATCAGAGTCATTACCTTCAGTGACGATCCTTTGTCTCTCGCTCTGTAGACAGATTTTTGATTTATTTCGGATCAAGATTTTCATTTATTTATAATAAATGATCGATACATTGTCATTTTCATTTTGTACATTTTATTTACAGACGTGATTATATTTGTTCATTAAAAAATAAAAACAATTGACAATTATTTCCGTGTTAACATTTCCCTGCTGTCGTTTTGAGATTCATTTATTATGATTTAAACTGTTAAAATTGTTTTTTTATGACTATATAAATTAAATTTGAATTTTAAATGTAAAAAAACAAAAAACGATTTAATCAGAATCAGCACATGTTTATTTCCAGTATTTTAAACACAACACTGGAACTGTATGTGTTGATAGTTTAATTTACTTGAATATTAAACTGTTTAAAATATACGTTATTTACGTTATTTATTTAATTACCGACTATTTTTTTTTCTTGATGTTCTTTTCGTTCTCGTCTTAACACCGACTAATAATGATGATAAACCGTATATAATATATATACAGTATATATATATATAATATTCGCCATAAGTGTGTTTTAAATCACGTCAAAAATCCTCGTAATTGCGTCTCGAGTCTAATGTTTAATTCAAGGCTGAGTCACGTGTCATGAAACCGAACCAAAGCTCAAATCCTGACTTTAAAGTCGTTTCTCTGCTCAAATCACAGCGAATGAAATAATCAGCGAGTCTTTGGTCGCAGTGGTCAGTGGCGCTGGTTTGAAGTTCTCTCAGGTTTGATTGGATGAATCTAGGTCTTCACTGAGGACCTTCTTCTCCTCCAGTGGACGCGTGGACTGGAGCCTGGACTGGAACCTGATCATAGACCTCAGACCCTCTAAAGGTCTATAAACAGCATCTGCTTTGGAGAAACTCTGCTTCTCTGGCAGAAAAACATCAAATCATTGTCTTCACTTCGACTCGAGCGTTTTCTGACAGAAACACGTTTGTTCAGCGAACCTGGACGTTTATCTCCGAACACAGTCTTGATTAAAATCATCTCAATAATGATGTCAGGTTTGTAGGTTTGAGGCCATTTTGCTTTTTTCCTCTGAATATCAAGCGAGTTTCATTTTTTTAATTATCGAACTGAGAGAACAGAGGCTCTGTGCTGCCCTCTGCCGGCCACAGTCCACTCTGCAGCAAAACATGATTTAGAATCAGAAGCAAATGTTTTTACCAAATATTGACAATAATAATCTGTTTGTGATTCTTTAGGGAATTCAAACAGAAATTAGAATTTAAATGACATCCAAATTACAGCCAGATAGAATAATACACTATATATATTTATTTATTTATATTTATACATACATTAATAAATAAAGCAAAACATTCAGTACAAGTGGGTGAAAGTTTTATATTTAAAATAGTTCGAGAAGAAACTAAATCAAGTCAAAATGTTCCTCCTTACATATGGTAAGTAAGTAATTAAATATAGTATAATAGTATAAACTATATAGTAAATTCAATCTTTTTAAATATAGAAATTAAATGAATTATTACAAATGTATTATAAATGTTTTCGCTCCCATATTTAATGTGGATTCAAAAAATAAATACATTTGTTCTAAATGCATTTTATTGAGCAATTTACATTTAACATTGTGTTCACCATTATATATCAATAAAGTTCATCTAAACTAATAAACACACATTTTAAACACGTTTTAAATGCATTTAAATCCGTACATTTTCAATTATTATTAATGAAACGATAATGTATTTCATTGTTTTTAATTAATTGAATATTGAATTCATTAACTGATTTTTTTTAAGTTATTCATGGATGTATTGACTCGTACCTCGGAGCCAGGGTCACAGGTCGTCGGTGCTAATCCCGGCTCTGATGGGAAAAAGATCCCGAATCCAGGACTAATATAAACTCATATAAACTTGTATAGTTCTTGAGAAAACACAGTTTAAATGTGGAGGAGAAAGAAAATAAAAATATTATTGATAAAAACACATTATTATGGTATCAACACATAAAAAGAGGTTTAAATAAAGGTCTCACGCGAGGTCGTCTCCAACAGCCTCACAAACAGGCGTCTGGGCCACAGATGGTCACCTGGATTAATGGCGTCGATTAATTCATCCCATTATGTCATTAAGACGCGAGTCTGAGGAGCAGCGAGGGACGAGGTCGAGACTTAACTTGTTAAGCATCTGATTTGTCTCCCGGAATAAGACGAGCGGGGGAGGAGGAGACAAACAACACAACAGCGAGTAAACAAACCCGAACACACACACACGTGACGACACAACACACTTGTTAGTGTTCGTTTGAATCAACTTTATCGATACCTCTGAACGTCACGATGGAAAACATTCACAACAAAGTTGATGCGACTCTTGGTGAACTTCTGTTGATCTTTCTAATCTCTCAGATTTCCTCCCACCGTCCAAAGATTAATGATTCAAGATCTTCTGTTTGAAAACCTGTCGCTCGTTACGAGTCGTTTTACAAAAGAAAATACTTTGTTTCATTTTTTCAACAGACTTTTAAGGTGAACTAAATATTTTTACACATGAATCCATATAAATATTATCGTCTTTATTTTGATCCAGGTGTGATTTCTATCTTTGGTGAAAGTTGTGATTTATTTATTTATCTTTTATCAAAAAATCACAGATTTTGTTCCTATAATAAAATATATATATATTTACATTATTTTTTAATTGAATGTTAGACTTTCAACATTTTTTTCTTCACTTTAAATGACAGAATTAAACGTATATATTCAACCATTTTCTCCGTTAAAGTGCAGGAACTGAACCGACAACCAAAAAAAGAGCAAATTATTCTCATTGTGTGTGAACTTGCCTGCTTGAGACCTTGGCTCTCTCTAGGCTTTACTCCATGCAATCTGCTGTTTGTAAGGTCAGTTAAAGAAACAGGGTCTTTGTAACTGCCAGAATATGTCAGAGTCACGGTTTGGCATCTGAATTGTTTGGTGAATATATCAAGTGTTTGGTTTGTGACGTAATAAAGTGAACTTCATTGAAAGTTGATCATTTCAAACACGTTCTAAAGAGATTCTTCAAAGATTTAAAAATGTTCTCTCACTGCATGGAAACGAGTGACATGAGTGTGTGAGGCTGGAATGACGTGAAGACAGCAGCTCATCGTCAGCATCACAAATCAACATCAGGAAGAAGCTTCAGTTCAAACAGATGATTGACGTCAAGATGTTGTTGTTGTTGAGTCTCGTGTTTGTTGCTGCTCTGTTAGCATTTAGCTTCTCTAACAAGTCAACTCTTGTGTCTTTTTTTGTGAAGGACAAACATGTCCTGAATCTCCTGAACTGCTACGTGGAAGCAAGTCTTACTGGTCGAGTGTTTTGAAATGAAAACAGGGTCTTCGGGTCAACTTGACCCACAAGTGTTAACCGGAACAAACTTGTGTTTATAAACAATGTATTCATTGGTTTAAATAAAATGCTCATCAACAAAATGATGTTCTGTTAAAGTTCTGATCGTGTTTTTATCCCTTTTTTCATCTCAGGGTCGATGTGACCCGAAGGCCCGAAGACAAATGACCTCCACCACTGACAGTATGTATTTCTGGATGCCAGAGAGGTCGTTGACCTTTGACCCACAGACAACACAAGGGATACATCAAACACATTTGTTTCTGGGCCTTCGGGTCACTTTGACCCAGAGATAGCACAAGGGATACCACAAACACATTTGTTTCTGAGCCTTCGGGTGACTTTGACCCAGAGATAGCACAAGGCATATTATAAACACATTTGTTTCTGGGCCTTCGGGTCACTTTGACCCAGAGATAACACAAGGGATACATCAAACACATTTGTTTCTGGGCCTTCGGGTGACTTTGACCCAGAGATAACACAAGGTATATTATAAACACATTTGTTTCTGGGCCTTCGGGTCACTTTGACCCAGAGATAACACAAGGGATACCACAAACACATTTGTTTCTGGGCCTTCGGGTGACTTTGACCCAGAGATAACACAAGGGATACCACAAACACATTTGTTTCTGGGCCATCGGGTGACTTTGACCCAGAGATAACACAAGGTATATTATAAACACATTTGTTTCTGGGCCTTCGGGTCACTTTGACCCAGAGATAACACAAGGGATACCACAAACACATTTGTTTCTGGGCCTTCGGGTGACTTTGACCCAGAGATAACACAAGGTATATTATAAACACATTTGTTTCTGGGCCTTCGGGTCACTTTGACCCAGAGATAACACAAGGGATATTATAAACACATTTGTTTCTGGGCCTTCGGGTCACTTTGACCCAGAGATAACACAAGGGATCCCACAAACACATTTGTTTTCGGGCCTTCGGGTCACTTTGACCCAGAGATAACAAAGGGGTTAATGAGTAAATTAGACAAAGTTAGTTCACGATCCAAAAACTTGACGAACACAGATTGTTTGTGTTCTGTTTTCTCACGTTTCTTACCTTAATCGACACAAAGTTGCATCGTGTGGTTGAACCGTTTTATAATGTATTTATACATGTTACGGGGTTCCTGTGTTGAACTCCTTCTCAGAGTGTGTTTCCAGAATCAACCATTGATTGTGTGTTTGCTAAAATACACAATCAATGGCAAACACTGTGGTTGAAGTTATAAACTCTCTCTGTGTCTAAGGCAGTGGTTCTTAACCTTGTTGGAGGAACTGAACCCCACCAGTTTCATATGCGCATTCACCGAACCCCTCTTTAGTGAAAAATAAAATATGATTTTTTTAAATTCAAGACATAGATATGTATATGATATGTTTCTGTAATCCTGTCTAAAGTGTTCCTTTAGTTTTGCTGGTGCGAGACAACCATCCACACACACACTCATAACTACGGACAATATTCCCCCAAAGTTCTCCATCAACCTCTGTATGTTTCTGGACTGTGGGAGGAAACCGGAGTGTCCGGAGTAAACCCACACAACACAGGAGAACATACTAACTACACACAGAAAGGTCACGAGAATCGAACCAACAACCTTCTTATTGTGAGCGTGCGCACGTCCAAAGTTCACGAGACAAATTAAGTTTTATTAGATTGGAAACGTTTGAAGTAAAATCCTGATCGACCCACGTTCCCGCCGTGGTCACCTGACCTTCACCTTCACAGCGAACCGATGGATGTTAAAGGAGTGAAGAGTCGAGGAGCGTCTTCTCTCGTCTGATGAAACGCCGCCTCTCAGCGAGCGAGTGACGACATGAGAGACGGATGTGTCGCTCGTCTGCTTCCTCCGGACCTCGGGTTCAGTCGTCGCATCTGGAGACGAGACTCGGTTCCTGTTGACATTCGTATCGACGATGAAACGCCGTCGTCGACGCCGCTTTCCTGTCGTGGTGATCTCCAGCTGTCGAGGACCATCTGATGTTTGACGCTGATGAAAGCTTCGCTCGTTCTGTCACGATGAAGAAGATGAAGAAGATGAAGAAGATGAAGAAGTCGTGTTCCTCCTAAACTTGCTTTTAATGGAGCAACAGATCGTTCGTGAGGCTCGTGATCAATAAAGGGATTCACAGGATTTTCTGGTATCTGTGTCTGTGGCGAGACGTGTCCCCGCGGGGGGTCACCGTCGGTAAGACGGCGAGAGCCTCGGGGTCTCCTTGGACGTTCATGTTTGTAATCCCAGCTGCTCCTTAATGACCGGCGTGTAATCTTCAGGGTTCACATGTTTTAATAGAGGATCAGAGGTGGGACAGTAGAAGAAGATCAGAGGTGGGACAGTAGAAGAAGATCAGAGGTGGGACAGTAGAAGAGGATCAGAGGTGGGACAGTAGAAGAAGATCAGAGGTGGGACAGTAGTAGAAGATCAGAGGTGGGACAGTAGTAGAAGATCAGAGGTGGGACAGTAGTAGAAGATCAGAGGTGGGACAGTAGAAGAGGATCAGAGGTGGGACAGTAGTAGAGGATCAGAGGTGGGACAGTAGAAGAGGATCAGAAGTGGGACAGTAGTAGAGGATCAGAGGTGGGACAGTAGAAGAGGATCAGAGGTGGGACAGTAGAAGAGGATTGGAGGTGGGACAGTAGTAGAGGATCAGAGGTGGGACAGTAGAAGAGGATCAGAGGTGGGACAGTAGTAGAGGATCAGAGGTGGGACAGTAGTAGAGGATCAGAGGTGGGACAGTAGAAGAGGATCAGAGGTGGGACAGTAGTAGAGGATCAGAGGTGGGACAGTAGAAGAGGATCAGAGGTGGGACAGTAGTAGAGGATCAGAGGTGGGACAGTAGAAGAGGATCAGAGGTGGGACAGTAGTAGAGGATCAGAGGTGGGACAGTAGAAGAGGATCAGAGGTGGGACAGTAGAAGAGGATCAGAGGTGGGACAGTAGAAGAGGATCAGAGGTGGGACAGTAGTAGAGGATCAGAGGTGGGACAGTAGAAGAGGATCAGAGGTGGGACAGTAGAAGAGGATCAGAGGTGGGACAGTAGTAGAGGATCAGAGGTGGGACAGTAGTAGAGGATCAGAGGTGGGACAGTAGAAGAAGATCAGAGGTGGGACAGTAGAAGAGGATCAGAGGTGGGACATTAGAAGAGGATCAGAGGTGGGACAGTAAGTAAGTAAGTAAGTAAGTAAGTAAGTAATATATATTTATATAGCGCTTTTCGAGACCAGGGTCACAAAGCGCTTAAACAATCAAAACAATACTCAAAAAAGTACATACTTTAAAGATCAAGATAATACTGAGAACAACACAGGAGTTCGAGAAAATCAAGGAAAAGCCTGAACAAATAGAAACGTCTTAAGATGTTTCTTAAAGGAGTCAGTAGATCATCAAGCGCAAAGAGAGAGAAGATCGTTCCAAAGCTTAGGAACAACAGCCTGAAAAGATTTCTCTCCTCTGGTCCTGAACCGTGTGCGTGGAACCATAAGTAGATTCTGATCCACAGACCTCAGAGCCCGAGCTGGGGTGTAAGGCTGGATCAGATCACTGATGGAAGGTCTGACCATGAATAGATCTGAAAGTAAGAACCAGAATTTTAAAGTTGATCCTGAAAGAAACTGGCAGCCAGTAGAGAGTTTTAAGGATCGGAGAAATGTGAGTTCTTCTACTAGAGCGGCTCAGAATTCTGAATCAACTGCAGGCGAGACGATCCTTCTTGTTTAGACATGAAAACAAACTGTTACAATAGTCCAGACGAGAAGAAACAAACGCATGGATTATAAGATCCAGATCATGTTCCGACAACATTTTCCTAAGTTTAGAGATTTTTCTCAGTTGAAGGAAACAGTTTCTGGTCAGTTTTCTTCAGTGTTGAACAAGAGACATGTCTTTATCTAATACAACACCCAGGTTTCTCAGGCTCAGTTTGACAGACTGACCTAAGTCACTCAAGTACTGACTCAACCCTGGAATCTTAAGGATCAGAGGTGGGACAGTAGAAGAGGATCAGAGGTGGGACATCAGAGGTGGGACAGTAGAAGAGGATCAGAGGTGGGACAGTAGAAGAGGATCGGAGGTGGGACGGTAGAAGAAGATCAGAGGTGGGACAGTAGTAGAGGATCAGAGGTGGGACAGTAGAAGAGGATCAGAGGTGGGACAGTAGAAGAGGATCAGAGGTGGGACAGTAGAAGAGGATCAGAGGTGGGACAGTAGAAGAAGATCAGAGGTGGGACAGTAGAAGAGGATCAGAGGTGGGACAGTAGAAGAGGATCAGAGGTGGGACAGTAGAAGAGGATCAGAGGTGGGACAGTAGAAGAGGATCAGAGGTGGGACAGTAGAAGAGGATCAGAGGTGGGACAGTAGAAGAGGATCAGAGGTGGAACAGTAGAAGAGGATCAGAGGTGGGACAGTAGAAGAGGATCAGAGGTGGGACAGTAGAAGAGGATCGGAGGTGGGACAGTAGAAGAGGATCAGAGGTGGGACAGTAGAAGAGGATCAGAGGTGGGACAGTAGAAGAGGATCAGAGGTGGGACAGTAGTAGAGGATCAGAGGTGGGACAGTAGAAGAAGATCAGAGGTGGGACAGTAGAAGAGGATCAGAGGTGGGACAATAGAAGAGGATCAGAGGTGGGACAGTAGAAGAGGATCAGAGGTGGGACAGTAGTAGAGGATCAGAGGTGGGACAGTAGAAGAAGATCAGAGGTGGGACAGTAGAAGAGGATCAGAGGTGGGACAATAGAAGAGGATCAGAGGTGGGACAGTAGAAGAGGATCAGAGGTGGGACAGTAGTAGAGGATCAGAGGTGGGACAGTAGAAGAGGATCAGAGGTGGGACAGTAGAGCTCATGCCCCCCGTCCCCCCCGTCTCAGACTGAGCTCAAGTCTGGGCTGCGAGCCCATGTCCGACCCTGGATCATCATCCGTTCAGAGGCTGAAACTTGTCTGTTCAAGTATCTCGGGGTCTTGTTCGCAAGTGAGGGGAGAGTGTGAGATCTGCAGGTGGAAGATCTGTGCCGGGGGGGAAGAGCTGAGCTAGAAGACTCTCACCTGTGATCACGAGCGCTGCTGGAGACACAAAGAACACGACGGTAAGAGGTTTTTCTTCGGGTGTTTGGTGACGAGTGCGGTCGTCCGGGAGAGACTCGGAGTAGAGCCGCTGACCTGGAGACAGTGCAGGTGAACGTCTGGTCGTCTCCTGGACGCTGAGCTTCATGTTCCAAACGCCGGAGAGACTCTGGCCTGCGAACATCTTGGTGAGAAGCTGGACGATATAGCCGAGGAGAGGAACGTCTGGACCTTTCTGCTGAAGCTGCTGCCCCCACGACGCGGCCACGATCACTCTTTTATTGCTTTGAGTTGCGAGTTCAAAACCTGTCGTCAGTCACACACAGAGCAACACACGCTTTCACAACAACTTTATCGACACGCAGAGCAAACAAGAGCTTCAGACGTTGTTGTGCTAATGCTAATGCTAAAGCTAATGCTAATGCTAATGCTAATGCTAATGCTAGTCCGTTTACAAAGATGAAGAAACATTTTCATTGAACATCAAACGCAGTCGCAGCAGAAAACAGAAGATATTAAAAGATCAAGTCAATGTTTGAAGGAGGAACTTGACATGAATAAATAAACCAGTTTGTGTGTTTATAATCCACTAAAACATTTATTTTAACATACGTTTATAAGTTTAAAATTCATGTTTTAATGTGATTGTGAATAAAAAATCTATTCTTTTGTTGCTGAATTTATAAAATACGATTTAGTCGCATCAACGTATCTATTTAAATATTTAAAGTAAGTATTTTAAATTTAATCATCCAATTTAATCTAATAAACATTGAATAAAAGATGTTTTTATAGAAGGAAATGTTTACTTAAATGAATGTGTATTATTATGTCTCTAATAGAGTTATAGTAGAAAAAAGTTCACCTGTGGAATGATCAGCAAAATAAAAACTCGTGCAATAAGATAAGTTTTAATACCTTAACATATGTGTGACTTACTTGATGTTAATGTTCGAAAATGCTTATTGTTATCCACGGAGCTGGTGTTTGCATTACTTCGTATTACCAGCAGATGGAGGCATTGTACCTTAAATCTAAGACTCCATTTTTGTTTGAGGATTTTTATCCACTGGATCCTGATCACAGACACACATATACATATATATATATATATATATATATATATATATATGTATATTGTTAATGAAGTAATCATCTCCTCTTGAAGCTTCCTGTATTACAATATGGACTTTCAGGTGGAAACAAATGGAGAAGGTGGTCGAGGGTTCGAATCCTCGGGGACATCTGTGGCAGGATCCGTGTTGATCTTTAATGCACAAAAGTCATCAACAAAACCAACTTTGAAAGGGAGACAGGAAGAGTCTAGTCCATCACGCTAATGGCAGAACTACTGACCACGTGACACAAGACTATTGACCTCCTCAGCATCAGTTCATACAAGAGGAAACATGTTTGAGTGACGTGTTGACATGACAGCTCATGTTCTCGAGTGATTCAAACCATCAGAAAAAATATGTTCATTCCAATTGCTGCCATTCATAGGTACAAAAAAATGTTGGTTATTTTTACTTAAATATAAACTACTTACACTTAAAACTGTATGTGACGTTGATTTCAAGACGAAAAGTTTCAGCATGTTCTCCGGTTACTACATATTTGAGCCTGAAGATACAAAAGAACTTCCACTGAAACACTCACTGTGATCACTTCATGTTCAAATGAGCTCCTGCTTCATTTTCACGTCGTCGTCACTGTTGGTCGAACTTTAGTGCCACGATTATTATGAGCAGAAGTTTTTTCTAGAGAGATCGAAGAAGCTCGTCCTCGTCTCATAGCGGTTTGATGTTCATTGATGTTCAATGATGTTTATTAGAGGTCAAAAGTCTTTTGAGCCGGTCCCGAGCCCGGATAAATGCAGAGGGTTGTGTCAGATATCGATCGATAGAGAGTTTCTGGTCAGACTGTTCAACAAGATCTTAGAGAGTGAGAAGATGGAGAACACGTGTGATGATGCCCATCTTTAAGAATAAGGGAGATGTTCACAATTGCAGTAACTATAGAGGAATAAAGTGTATGTATGTTAGACTGGTGCAGGACATGTATGTTAGACTGGTCCAGGACATGTATGTTAGACTGGTGCAGGACATGTAGGTTAGACTGGTGCAGGACATGTATGTTAGACTGGTGCAGGACATGTATGTTAGACTGGTGCAGGACATGTATGTTTGACTGGTGCAGGACATGTATGTTCAACTGGTGCAGGAAATGTATGTTCGACTGGTGCAGGACATGTATGTTTGACTGGTGCAGGACATGTATGTTAGACTGGTGCAGGACATGTATGTTAGACTGGTGCAGGAAATGTATGTTCGACTGGTGCAGGACATGTATGTTTGACTGGTGCAGGACATGTATGTTAGACTGGTGCAGGACATGTATGTTAGACTGGTGCAGGACATGTATGTTCGACTGGTGCAGGACATGTATGTTAGACTGGTGGAGGACATGTATGTTAGACTGGTGCAGGACATGTATGTTTGACTGGTGCAGGACATGTATGTTCAACTGGTGCAGGAAATGTATGTTCGACTGGTGCAGGACATGTATGTTAGACTGGTGCAGGACATGTATGTTGGACTGGTGCAAGACATGTATGTCTGACTGGTGCAGGACATGTATGTTCGACTGGTGCAGGACATGCATGTTCAACTGGTGCAGGACATGTATGTTCGACTGGTGCAGGACATGTATGTTCAACTGGTGCAGGACATGTATGTTAGACTGGTGCAGGACATGTATGTTCGACTGGTGCAGGACATGTATGTTAGACTGGTGCATGACATGCATGTTAGACTGGTGCAGGACATGTATGTTCGACTGGTGCAGGACATGTATGTTCAACTGGTGCAGGACATGTATGTTAGACTGGTGCAGGACATGTATGTTTGACTGGTGCAGGACATGTATGCTACACTGGTGCAGGACATGTATGTTAGACTGGTGCAGGACATGTATGTTAGACTGGTTCAGGACATGTATGTTAGACTGGTGCAGGACATGTATGTCCAACTGGTGCAGGACATGTATGTTCGACTGGTGCAGGACATGTATGTTCAACTGGTGCAGGACATGTATGTTAGTCTGATGCAGGACATGTATGTTAGACTGGTGCAGGACATGTAGGTTAGACTGGTGCAAGACATGTATGTCTGACTGGTGCAGGACATGTATGTTCGACTGGTGCAGGACATGCATGTTCAACTGGTGCAGGACATGTATGTTCGACTGGTGCAGGACATGTATGTTCAACTGGTGCAGGACATGTATGTTAGACTGGTGCAGGACATGTATGTTTGACTGGTGCAGGACATGTATGTTCGACTGGTGCAGGACATGTAGGTTAGACTGGTGCAGGACATGTATGTTGGACTGGTGCAGGACATGTATGTTAGACTGGTGCAGGACATGTATGTTGGACTGGTGCAGGACATGTATGTTGGACTGGTGCAGGACATGTATGTTAGACTGGTGCAGGACATGTAGGTTAGACTGGTGCAGGACATGTATGTTTGACTGGTGCAGGACATGTATGTTATACTTTTGCAGGACATGTATGTTGGACTGGTGCAGGACATGTATGTTCAACTGGTGCAGGACATGTATGTTAGACTGGTGCAGGACATGTAGGTTAGACTGGTGCAGGACATGTATGTTAGACTGGTGCAGGACATGTATGTTGGACTGGTGCAGGACATGTATGTTCAACTGGTGCAGGACATGTATGTTAGACTGGTGCAGGACATGTATGTTAGACTGGTGCAGGACATGTATGTTAGACTGGTGCAGGACATGTATGTTAGACTGGTGCAGGACATGTATGTTAGACTGGTGCAGGACATGTATGTTCGACTGGTGCAGGACATGTATGTTCGACTGGTGCAGGACATGTATGTTCGACTGGTGCAGGACATGTATGTTAGACTGGTGCAGGACATGTATGTTCGACTGGTGCAGGACATGTATGTTCGACTGGTGCAGGACATGTATGTTCGACTGGTGCAGGACATGTATGTTAGACTGGTGCAGGACATGTATGTTAGACTGGTGCAGGACATGTATGTTAGACTGGTGCAGGACATGTATGTTGGACTGGTGCAGGACATGTATGTTAGGCTGGTGCAGGACATGTATGTTCGACTGGTGCAGGACATGTATGTTCGACTGGTGCAGGACATGTATGTTAGACTGGTGCAGGACATGTATGTTCGACTGGTGCAGGACATGTATGTTGGACTGGTGCAGGACATGTATGTTCGACTGGTGCAGGACATGTATGTTCAACTGGTGCAGGACATGTATGTTCGACTGGTGCAGGACATGTATGTTCGACTGGTGCAGGACATGTATGTTAAACTGGTGCAGGACATGTATGTTCAACTGGTGCAGGACATGTATGTTCGACTGGTGCAGGACATGTATGTTAGACTGGTGCAGGACATGTATGTTAGACTGGTGCAGGACATGTATGTTCAACTGGTGCAGGAAATGTATGTTCGACTGGTGCAGGACATGTATGTTCGACTGGTGCAAGACATATATGTTAGACTGGTGCAGGACATGTATGTTCAACTGGTGCAGGACATGTATGTTCGACTGGTGCAGGACATGTATGTTAGACTGGTGCAGGACATGTATGTTAGACTGGTGCAGGACATGTATGTTCAACTGGTGCAGGACATGTATGTTAGACTGGTGCAGGACATGTATGTTAGACTGGTGCAGGACATGTATGTTCAACTGGTGCAGGACATGTATGTTAGACTGGTGCAGGACATGTATCTTAGACTGGTGCAGGACATGTATGTTCAACTGGTGCAGGAAATGTATGTTCGACTGGTGCAGGACATGTATGTTCGACTGGTGCAGGACATGTATGTTAGACTGGTGCAGGACATGTATGTTCGACTGGTGCAGGACATGTATGTTGGACTGGTGCAGGACATGTATGTTCGACTGGTGCAGGACATGTATGTTCAACTGGTGCAGGACATGTATGTTCGACTGGTGCAGGACATGTATGTTCGACTGGTGCAGGACATGTATGTTAAACTGGTGCAGGACATGTATGTTCAACTGGTGCAGGACATGTATGTTCGACTGGTGCAGGACATGTATGTTAGACTGGTGCAGGACATGTATGTTAGACTGGTGCAGGACATGTATGTTCAACTGGTGCAGGAAATGTATGTTCGACTGGTGCAGGACATGTATGTTCGACTGGTGCAAGACATATATGTTAGACTGGTGCAGGACATGTATGTTCAACTGGTGCAGGACATGTATGTTCGACTGGTGCAGGACATGTATGTTAGACTGGTGCAGGACATGTATGTTAGACTGGTGCAGGACATGTATGTTCAACTGGTGCAGGACATGTATGTTAGACTGGTGCAGGACATGTATGTTAGACTGGTGCAGGACATGTATGTTCAACTGGTGCAGGACATGTATGTTAGACTGGTGCAGGACATGTATCTTAGACTGGTGCAGGACATGTATGTTCAACTGGTGCAGGAAATGTATGTTCGACTGGTGCAGGACATGTATGTTCGACTGGTGCAGGACATGTATGTTCAACTGGTGCAGGACATGTATGTTGAACTGGTGCAGGACATGTATGTTCAACTGGTGCAGGACATGTATGTTCGACTGGTGCAGGACATGTATGTTCGACTGGTGCAGGACATGTATGTTCAACTGGTGCAGGACATGTATGTTCGTTTGGTGCAGGACATGTATGTTAGACTGGTGCAGGACATGTATGTTCAACTGGTGCAGGACATGTATGTTCGACTGGTGCAGGACATGTATGTTAGACTGGTGCAGGACATGTATGTTAGACTGGTGCAGGACATGTATGTTAGACTGGTGCAGGACATGTATGTTCAACTGGTGCAGGACATGTATGTTCGTTTGGTGCAGAACATGTATGTTAGACTGGTGCAGGACATGTATGTTCAACTGGTGCAGGAAATGTATGTTCGACTGGTGCAGGACATGTATGTTCGACTGGTGCAGGACATGTATGTTAGACTGGTGCAGGACATGTATGTTAGACTGGTGCAGGACATGTATGTTCAACTGGTGCAGGACATGTATGTTCGACTGGTGCAGGACATGTATGTTAGACTGGTGCAGGACATGTATGTTCGACTGGTGCAGGACATATATGTTCAACTGGTGCAGGACATGTATGTTCGACTGGTGCAGGACATGTATGTTAGACTGGTGCAGGACATGTATGTTAGACTGGTGCAGGACATGTATGTTCGACTGGTGCAGGACATGTATGTTCAACTGGTGCAGGACATGTATGTTCGTTTGGTGCAGGACATGTATGTTAGACTGGTGCAGGACATGTATGTTCAACTGGTGCAGGAAATGTATGTTCGACTGGTGCAGGACATGTAGGTTAGACAGGAATCTCCATGGACAGGTATTAGTAGTAGTAATATAAGTAACCGTAGAAGTAGTTGGAGTAGTAGTAGAAGTGTTAGTATTAGTAATAGAAGTAATGGTATTAGTAATAAAAGTATTACTAGTAGTAATAGAAGTATTAGTAGTAGTAATAAAAGTAATAGTAGTTGTCAAGTCAAGACTCAATTACACTCCAAACCAGCAGAGGGCGAACATGTGCAAAAGACTCTGGTGGGACCAACATCCTGGCCTGTGTTGCCAGTAGGACCGAATTCACCTGCGCACCCACCAGAGGTGGCCTGAAGGTTTGGACTGAGCCCAGAGTCTCTCTCACCTGCTCCTGAAAACAGGACCTCAGCTCCTGATCACCCAGAAGATGCAACTGGAAGGAAAGAAACTACTTTTAAAGAGGATTATGTTTGCTCCTGAGTGCTAATTATTGATTAAGATACTTTTGTTTAAGCTAATTTAAGCTTGCATTTTGTCTTTTGGTTTGCACTTAAAACACGTACTTAAATCATTTTGTAAACTTGGTTGGAAAAGCAAGTTATATGAACATTTTATTTAACAAAACGTTGACCTTTATTTAAATGTATTAAAACTAATTCATGTTTCTGTTTTAAAGGTTTTCAACCTATTCTTTAGTGACAATTATAATTATAGTAGTAGTAATAGAAGTAATAGTAATAGAAGCATTAGTAGTAGTAATAGAAGCATTAGTAGTAGTAATAGAAGTATTAGTAGTAGTAATAAAAGTAATAGTAGTAGTAATAGAAGTAATAGTAATAGTTAAAGAAGTAATACTATTAGTAATACAAGTATTAGTAGTAGTAATAGAAGTAATAGTAGTAATAGAAGTAATAGTAATAGTAATAGAAGCATTAGTAGTAGTAATAGAAGTAATAGTATTACTAATATAAGCAATAGTATTACTAATAGAAGCAATAGTAATAGTAATAGAGGTAATATTATTAGTAATAAAAGTATTAGTAGTAGTAATAGAAGTATTAGTAGTAGTAATAAAAGGAATAGTAGTAGTAATAGAAGTAATAGTAATATAAGTATTAGTAGAAGTAATAGAAGTAATAGTAATAGAAGCATTAGTAGTAGTAATAGAAGTAATACTATAGAAGTCATGGTGTTTTACGAGGGTCTGAGTCTAATTACGACGTGTCGTCCTCCTGGAGCTCAGAGGTCAAAGGTTAAGCACTGCCAGGGGTCAAGTGGAGGTCAAAGCCCCAGAGAGTTGAGGTCACTCAAGATCACACTAAAGACAGAAGGAGAACCTTGAGGGAGGAAGTCTTTACGCCTCGGTGGAGAGTAAAAGTGAAGTAGTGACAGAAGTCGACTCCAGGACCAGATGCAGAAGAAACAGAGAAAGAAACAGAGAAAGAAACAGAGAAAGAAACAGAGAAAGAAACAGAAAAAGAAACAGAGAAAGAAACAGAAAAAGAAACAGAGAAGAGTTCGAACAGAGACGTGAAGATGAGCTTCAGCGACGAGAACTTGTTCTTTAAGACGAGAAACAAAGATCAGGGATTCAAGTTCAGTCTCAAACTTCATCACAATCATTTGAAATCTCTCGCACCAAAGAATAAAATCACTCTGGACACGATATATATATATATATATATATATATATATATATATTCAAGGAAGAAAAAGACAAAAAGTACAAAACATTTTGTAGACAAACAGGAAACGGAATCTTTGGCCAAAACAAAACAGGAAGTGACATCATATTTGACAAATAAAAAGTAGAGGATGAAAAAGGTTTATTTGAAAATGTTATTATTATTATTATTATTATTTATTTATTTTTACACTGTGAGCATTTATTAATTCTTCTTCACTGTTTTAAATACAGTTGTATGTTATTTGTTTTTTTTAACTCAATATAATTTTGTGGAATTAAATCAGTTTATTGGTGAAGATACTTTCAACAACACAACAATACACAGTTAAAATAAATACACAATAAAAAGTTGAGAGTAGAGCAGATTGAAAAAGAGAAGAAGGAAAAAGAAAGAGTGAACATTAAAGCTCGTCAAAAGTCTAAGACACACTAACACACTAACACACTAACACACACTAACACACTAACACACACTAACACACACTAACACTAACACACTAACACACTAACACACTAACACACACTTACACACACTAACACACTAACACACACTAACACACACTAACACTAACACACTAACACACTAACACACACTAACACACACTAACACACACTATTACACACTAACACACTAACACACACTAACACACTAACAGACACTATCACACACTAACAGACACTAACACACACTAACACACTAACACACACTAACACACTAACAGACACTATCACACACTAACACACACTAACACACACTAACACACTAACACACACTATCACACACTAACACACTAACACACACTAACACACACTAACACACTAACACACACTAACACACTAACAGACACTATCACACACTAACAGACACTAACACACACTAACACACACTAACACACACTAACACACTAACACACACTATCACACACTAACACACACTAACACACTAACACACACTAACACACACTAACACACACTAACAGACACACTTCAACACGTGTGTCTCCAGTCGTCGGACGTCTCTCTCTCTCTCTCTCTCTCTCTCTCTCTCTCTCTCTCTCTCTCTCTCTCTCTCTCTCTCTCTCTCTCTCTCTCTCTCTCTCTCTCTCTCTCTCTCTCTCTCTCTCAGAGCGAAGTGAACGTTTAAGAGTCTGACTCTGGATCAGATTTTCAAGCCCGTCTTCACCGGAGGCTCCATCTCGTCTCTGGATCCTGATCCTCCCACTGGATCCTGATCCTCCCACTGGATCGTCTCCTGCCGCGACTCCTCGACTCCTCGACTCCTCGCCTCCTCGACTCCTGGACTCCTGGACTCCTGGACTCCTGGACTCCTGGACTCCTGGACTCCTGGACTCCTGGACTCCTCGACTCCTCGACTCCTCGACTCCTGGACTCCTCGACTCCTCGCCGGTGACATGAATTAATGATGTACAGACTCATCCATTAAAGAAGCAGCTGCTGCAGTGAAGCCAGCAGGACGGACTGTATCTTCTCAGCCACTCTTGTTTGATAACAATAAAGGATCGTCTGGAGACGTATAATAACACCTTGATATTAATTGATATATTCAATTCACTTCCTTTGACTCAGATTAGAGTTTCAATTGGTTATTATTCCTTATAAATAAATCAATAAAGTTTTACCTTACCTTACCTTACCTCACGAGGTTATTAACAGTGTAGAATAATGACAGAATTACAGATTAAAAGTGTATTTTATTAATGGCTATTAATCCTAACATATTAATTGATTTTTTTTTCCTGACCAACAAAAATGACCTAATTAACGAGTCCAACAAATAAAGAGTCCAACAAATAAAGAGTCCAACAAAGAAAGAGTCCAACAAAGAAATAGTCCAACAAAGAAATAGTCCAACAAAGAAATAGTCCAACAAAGAAAGAGTCCAACAAAGAAATAGTCCAACAAAGAAAGAGTCCAACAAAGAAATAGTCCAACAAAGAAAGAGTCCAACAAAGAAATAGTCCAAGAAAGAAAGAGTCCAAGAAAGAAATAGTCCAACAAATAAATAGTCCAAGAAAGAAATAGTCCAACAAAGAAATAGTCCAAGAAAGAAATAGTCCAAGAAAGAAAGAGTCCAAGAAATAAAGAGTCCAACAAAGACAGAGTCAAACAAAGAAATAGTCCAACAAAGAATAAGTCCAACAAAGAAAGAGTCCAACAAAGAAAGAGTCCAGCAAAGAAATAGTCCAACAAAGAAAGAGTCCAAGAAAGAAATAGTCCAAGAAAGAAATAGTCCAACAAAGACAGAGTCAAACAAAGAAATAGTCCAACAAAGAAAGAGTCCAACAAAGAAAGAGTCCAACAAAGAAAGAGTCCAACAAAGAAAGAGTCCTACAAAGAAATAGTCCAACAAAGAAATAGTCCAACAAAAAAAGAGTCCAACAAAAAAAGAGTCCAACAAAGAAAGAGTCCATCAAAGAAATAGTCCAGCAAAGAAATAGTCCAACAAAGAAAGAGTCCAACAAAAAGAGTCCAACAAAGAAAGAGTCCAGCAAAGAAATAGTCCAACAAAGAAATAGTCCAACAAAGAAAGAGTCCAACAAAAAAAGAGTCCAACAAAGAAAGAGTCCAGCAAAGAAATAGTCCAACAAAGAAAGAGTCAAACAAAGAAAGAGTCCAAGAAAGAAAGAGTCCAACAAAGAAATAGTCCAAGAAAGAAAGAGTCCAAGAAAGAAATAGTCCAACAAAGACAGAGTCAAACAAAAAAATAGTCCAACAAAGAAATAGTCCAACAAAGAGAGAGTCCAACAAAAAGAGTCCAACAAAGAAAGAGTCCAGCAAAGAAATAGTCCAACAAAGAAAGAGTCAAACAAAGAAAGAGTCCAACAAAGAAAGAATCCAAAAAAGAAATAGTCCAACAAAGACAGAGTCAAACAAAGAAATAGTCCAACAAAGAAAGAGTCAAACAAAGAAAGAGTCCAACAAAGAAATAGTCCAAGAAAGAAAGAGTCCAAGAAAGAAATAGTCCAACAAAGACAGAGTCAAACAAAGAAATAGTCCAACAAAGAAATAGTCCAACAAAGAAAGAGTCCAACAAAAAGAGTCCAACAAAGAAAGAGTCCAGCAAAGAAATAGTCCAACAAAGAAAGAGTCAAACAAAGAAAGAGTCCAACAAAGAAAGATTCCAACAAAGAAATAGTCCAACAAAGAAATAGTCCAACAAAGACAGAGTCAAACAAAGAAATAGTCCAACAAAAAAACAGTCCAACAAAGAAAGAGTCCAACAAAAAGAGTCCAACAAAGAAAGAGTCCAGCAAAGAAATAGTCCAACAAAGAAATAGTCCAACAAAGAAATAGTCCAACAAAGAAAGAGTCCAACAAAAAAAGAGTCCAACAAAGAAAGTGTCCAGCAAAGAAATAGTCCAACAAAGAAAGAGTCCAACAAAGAAAGAGTCCAACAAAGAAAGAGTCCAACAAAGAAATAGTCCAACAAAGACAGAGTCAAACAAAAAAATAGTCCAACAAAGAAATAGTCCAACAAAGAAAGAGTCCAACAAAAAGAGTCCAACAAAGAAAGAGTCCAGCAAAGAAATAGTCCAACAAAGAAAGAGTCAAACAAAGAAAGAGTCCAACAAAGAAAGAGTCCAACAAAGAAATAGTCCAAAAAAGAAATAGTCCAACTAAGACAGAGTCAAACAAAGAAATAGTCCAACAAAGAAAGAGTCAAACAAAGAAAGAGTCCAACAAAGAAATAGTCCAAGAAAGAAAGAGTCCAAGAAAGAAATAGTCCAACAAAGACAGAGTCAAACAAAGAAATAGTCCAACAAAGAAATAGTCCAACAAAGAAAGAGTCCAACAAAAAGAGTCCAACAAAGAAATAGTCCAGCAAAGAAATAGTCCAACAAAGAAAGAGTCAAACAAAGAAAGAGTCCAACAAAGAAAGAGTCCAACAAAGAAATAGTCCAACAAAGAAATAGTCCAACAAAGACAGAGTCAAACAAAGAAATAGTCCAACAAAAAAATAGTCCAACAAAGAAAGAGTCCAACAAAAAGAGTCCAACAAAGAAAGAGTCCAGCAAAGAAATAGTCCAACAAAGAAATAGTCCAACAAAGAAATAGTCCAACAAAGAAAGAGTCCAACAAAAAAAGAGTCCAACAAAGAAAGTGTCCAGCAAAGAAAGAGTCCAACAAAGAAAGAGTCCAACAAAGAAAGAGTCCAACAAAGAAATAGTCCAACAAAGAAAGAGTCCAACAAAAAAAGAGTCCAACAAAAAAAAGAGTCCAACAAAGAAAGAGTCCAGCAAAGAAATAGTCCAGCAAAGAAATAGTCCAACAAAGAAAGAGTCCAACAAAGAAAGAGTCCAGCAAAGAAATAGTCCAACAAAGAAATAGTCCAACAAATAAAGAGTCCAACAAAAAAAGAGTCCAACAAAGAAATAGTCCAAGAAAGAAAGAGTCCGAGAAAGAAATAGTCCAACAAAGACAGAGTCAAACAAAGAAATAGTCCAACAAAGAAAGAGTCCAACAAAGAAAGAGTCCAACAAAGAAAGAGTCCAGCAAAGAAATAGTCCAACAAAGAAATAGTCCAACAAAGAAATAGTCCAACAAAGACAGAGTCAAACAAAGAAATAGTCCAACAAAGAAAGAGTCCAACAAAGAAAGAGTCCAACAAATAAAGAGTCCAACAAAAAAAGAGTCCAACAAAGAAATAATCCAAGAAAGAAAGAGTCCAAGAAAGAAATAGTCCAACAAAGACAGAGTCCAACAAAGAAAGAGTCCAGCAAAGAAATAGTCCAACAAAGAAATAGTCCAACAAAGAAATAGTCCAACAAAGACAGAGTCAAACAAAGAAATAGTCCAACAAAGAAAGAGTCCATAAAAGAAAGAGTCCAACAAATAAAGAGTCCAACAAAAAAAGAGTCCAACAAAGAAATAATCCAAGAAAGAAAGAGTCCAAGAAAGAAATAGTCCAACAAAGAAAGAGTCCAACAAAGAAAGAGTCCAGCAAAGAAATAGTCCAACAAAGAAATAGTCCAACAAATAAAGAGTCCAACAAAAAAAGAGTCCAACAAAGAAATAGTCCAAGAAAGAAAGAGTCCGAGAAAGAAATAGTCCAACAAAGACAGAGTCAAACAAAGAAATAGTCCAACAAAGAAAGAGTCCAACAAAGAAAGAGTCCAACAAAGAAAGAGTCCAGCAAAGAAATAGTCCAACAAAGAAATAGTCCAACAAAGAAATAGTCCAACAAAGACAGAGTCAAACAAAGAAATAGTCCAACAAAGAAAGAGTCCAACAAAGAAAGAGTCCAACAAATAAAGAGTCCAACAAAAAAAGAGTCCAACAAAGAAATAATCCAAGAAAGAAAGTCCAAGAAAGAAATAGTCCAACAAAGACAGAGTCCAACAAAGAAAGAGTCCAACAAAGAAAGAGTCCAACAAAGAAAGAGTCCAACAAATAGGATCCAACAAGGCGTAATATTTACAAAACCCTACAATCCTTCGCCTCAAACAGGAAGTAAAACAAATCCCACAGGAAGTCCAGAAACAAACACATGTCCGGACAAAAGAGAAGACGTTCGATCCCTTCCATGAAATGTGTGGAAACGAGCTGCTCCTGCGGCGCGACTTGTTGTTGTGATTAATTTCAATTAATTAAAGTGGGATTTGAGTCGACGCCTGGAGCTGAACTTCAACTGTCGGCCGCAGAAGTCGTGAACCTCAAATAATGCTTTTCTTTGTCTTATTAAACGACTCATTTGCTCGGAGAAGAAAGCGAACGACTGTTTCTCTGCTGAGGAAGAGAATCTTTCACATGGAATCTTGTTAGAGAGTCAAAGAGTTTCCTGCTGCAGCTCCATTGAAAGATTCAGGACAAACTCATGAAATATTGACAAGGTTCAGAGGAAAAACAAACATTCTGCCTCAGCAGCATCGTGACGACACGTCGATGTTGTCTTCGTGAACCACTGGATTCAACGGATGGAAATCATCTCTCGACACAGTTTTGTTCTGCAGGAATAAAACATGTGTTTTAAATCAAGGCAGTTTGTTTAAACTCAACGTTCAGTAGAAGTTTCAGTTTAACTTCCAGGATGTTTTGTTCTTGTGACTCCAGGGTTTAGTTCAAGTCAACGTTGAATATGTTCAGCTGAACGAGTCCAACAAAGACACGAACATGATCTTCCTTCACTGAGTGTCACGACTTGATAGAATAATGGAAAACACATCAATAGTTCATCGCCTTTAGTTTTACTTCCTTCAGGAACAAAAAAAAAACGTCACTGTGTCAAACTGTACTTTAATAATTCAACAGAAACAAGTTTTATCCTCTAAACTCACAAACTTTACTTTTTATTACTTAAAACGATAACTTGTTCAAATCCACACGAAAAGTGTCCGATATTCATATGAATGATTCATTCATTTTCTACCACTTTATCTGGAGGAGACTGGAGTCTGTCCCAGTGTCATAGGGCGAGAGGCAGGGGACACCCTGGACAGGACGCCAGTCTGTCTCAGGACACACAAACACACACATCCATTCACACACACACTCATATCTACGGATAATTTCCCCAAAGTTCTCAATCAACCTCTGTGTGTTTCTGGACTGTGGGAGGAAACCGGAGTGTCCGGAGTAAACCCACACAACATACTCTTAACGGCTTCTGCTGACGGAAGACGTCGCAGCACAAATGAAATTACGGTTGAACAAAGAAAAGATGGATCTCCGTCCATTTCCTCGTGAAACACGCATCGATTCCCCATCAACTCCACGCCACAGCGAGAGGATCGATGGACGAGGACCAGGACGGGGACGAGGACGAGGACGAGGGCGAGGACGAGGACGAGGACGAGGACGAGGACGAGGACGAGGATGAGGATGAGGACGAGGACGAGGACGAGGATCGATGGACGAGGACGAGGACGAGGACGAGGACGAGGATGAGGACGAGGACGAGGACGAGGATCGATGGACGAGGACGAGGACGAGGACGAGGGCGGGGACGAGGACGAGGAAGAGGGCGAGGGCGAGGGCGAGGACGAGGACGAGGACGAGGACGAGGACGAGGACGAGGACGAGGACGAGGACGAGGGTGAGGGCGAGGACGAGGACGAGGAAGAGGGCGAGGACGAGGACGAGGACGAGGACGAGGACGAGGACGAGGACGAGGACGAGGACGAGGACGAGGACGAGGACGAGGGTGAGGGCGAGGACGAGGAAGAGGGCGAGGACGAGGACGAGGACGAGGACGAGGACGAGGACGAGGACGAGGACGAGGGTGAGGGCGAGGACGAGGACGAGGAAGAGGACGAGGACGAGGAAGAGGAAGAGGAAGAGGACGAGGACGAGGACGAGGACGAGGACGAGGAAGAGGAAGAGGACGAGGACGAGGACGAGCGTTCTTCACGGCCTCAGGAAAAATTAGACAATTCTTCTGAACGAGGTCTTTAATTTCCTCAGGAGGCATCGAGCGAGTGTTGAACACAAACACTTCTGACATATGAGGGATTCTGTGACGACTTCAATTCTCACATGAAAGGATTATTTAAAGGTAGAAAGAAAGAAAAGAGACGTTTATCAGATGTTTTACTTGAACTTTTACTACGTTCAGAACATGTTTAACCTTTTGAAACATCATCGACGTCAAGTTGTTTGTATAATATGAGGGATGGAAAGAAGAATTGATTGATAGAAAGAATAGATGGATGGATGGACGATGGAACAAAGTACTGATGGATGGACGATGGAACAAAGTACTGATGGATGGATGGATGGATGGATGGATGGATGGATGGATGGATGGATGGATGGATGGATGGATGGATGGATGGATGGATGGATGGATGGATGGATGCTGGAAAGTAGAATAGATTAATGGATGGATGAATTAATTAATGAATGGAAAGAAAGAAGAATAGATGGATGCTGGATGGATGATAGAAAGAAGAATAGATGGAATAGAAAGAAAGAAGAACAGATGGATGGATGATGGATAGAAAGAAGATTAGATGGATGGATGAATGATGGAAAGAAGAATAGATGGATGGATGAATGAATGAATGGATATAAAGAATAGATGGATGGATGAATGAATGGATAGAAAGAATAATAGATGAATGGATGAATTAATTAATTAATAGAAAGAAGAATAGATGGATGGATGGATGAATGAATGAATGGAAAGAAAGAAGAATAGATGGATGCTGGATGGATGATAGAAAGAAGAATAGATGGATGGATGAATGAACAGAAAGAAGAACAGATGGATGGATGATGGATGGATGGATGGATGGATGGATGGATGGATGGATGGATGGATGGATGGATGGATGGATGGATGGATGGATGGATGATGGATGGATGGATGGATGGATGGATGGAAAGTATAATAGATGGATGGATGAATGATGGAAAGAAGATTAGATGGATGGATTGATGGGTGAATGAATGGATAGAAAGAATAGATGGATGGATGGATGGATGGATGGATGGATGGATGGATGGATGGATGGATGGATGGATGGATGGATGGATGGATGGATGGATGGATGGATGGATGGATGGATGGATGGATGGATGGATGGATGGATGGATGGATTGATGGATAAATTAATGAATGGATAGAAAGAAGAATAGAGAGATGGATGATGGAAATAAGAATAGATGGATGAATGGATGAACAAATGATGGAAAGAAGAATAGATGGATGAATGAATGGATAGACAGAAGAATAGATGGATGGATGAATGAATGGATAGAAAGAAGAATAGATGGAGGGATGAATGAATGGATAGACAGAAGAATAGATGGATGGATGAATGAATGGATAGAAAGAACAATATAAACTATATTGATCTCAGAGAGAAACATTTCTAAAAATATCCTTTTTTCAAAGACAAATTGTGGAGAAAATATCAAATAAAAACACGTTATTGAGATTAAACACAATCTTGTGTAAATGAAATGAAAAAAATAAAACATGTTTCAAAGTTAATTGTGTTTGATTCAGTTTGAAGGAAGCTCTCGCTCTAACAAAACCTTCAAAATGTGTGTGGATCCAGATGGACCTGCAGAACCAACACTTTAATCCCATGTTTTAATTACTATCAACACATCAACACACACGTGACTTCAGTGAAAGAAGTGAATATTACTATCAACACATCAACACACACGTGACTTCAGTGAAAGAAGTGAATATTACTATCAACACATCAACACACACGTGACTTCAGTGAAAGAAGTGAATATTACTATCAACACATCAACACACACGTGACTTCAGTGAAAGAAGTGAATATTACTATCAACACATCAACACACACGTGACTTCAGTGAAAGAAGTGAATATTACTATCAACACATCAACACACACGTGACTTCAGTGAAAGAAGTGAATATTACTATCAACACATCAACACACACGTGACTTCAGTGAAAGAAGTGAATATTACTATCAACACATCAACACACACGTGACTTCAGTGAAAGAAGTGAATATTACTATCAACACATCAACACACACGTGACTTCAGTGAAAGAAGTGAATATTACTATCAACACATCAACACACACGTGACTTCAGTGAAAGAAGTGAATATTACTATCAACACATCAACACACACGTGACTTCAGTGAAAGAAGTGAATATTACTATCAACACATCAACACACACGTGACTTCAGTGAAAGAAGTGAATATTACTATCAACACATCAACACACACGTGACTTCAGTGAAAGAAGTGAATATTACTATCAACACATCAACACACACGTGACTTCAGTGAAAGAAGTGAATATTACTATCAACACATCAACACACACGTGACTTCAGTGAAAGAAGTGAATATTACTATCAACACATCAACACACACGTGACTTCAGTGAAAGAAGTGAATATTACTATCAACACATCAACACACACGTGACTTCAGTGAAAGAAGTGAATATTACTATCAACACATCAACACACACGTGACTTCAGTGAAAGAAGTGAATATTACTATCAACACATCAACACACACGTGACTTCAGTGAAAGAAGTGAATATTACTATCAACACATCAACACACACGTGACTTCAGTGAAAGAAGTGAATATTACTATCAACACATCAACACACACGTGACTTCAGTGAAAGAAGTGAATATTACTATCAACACATCAACACACACGTGACTTCAGTGAAAGAAGTGAATATTACTATCAACACATCAACACACACGTGACTTCAGTGAAAGAAGTGAATATTACTATCAACACATCAACACACACGTGACTTCAGTGAAAGAAGTGAATATTACTATCAACACATCAACACACACGTGACTTCAGTGAAAGAAGTGAATATTACTATCAACACATCAACACACACGTGACTTCAGTGAAAGAAGTGAATATTACTATCAACACATCAACACACACGTGACTTCAGTGAAAGAAGTGAATATTACTATCAACACATCAACACACACGTGACTTCAGTGAAAGAAGTGAATATTACTATCAACACATCAACACACACGTGACTTCAGTGAAAGAAGTGAATATTACTATCAACACATCAACACACACGTGACTTCAGTGAAAGAAGTGAATATTACTATCAACACATCAACACACACGTGACTTCAGTGAAAGAAGTGAATATTACTATCAACACATCAACACACACGTGACTTCAGTGAAAGAAGTGAATATTACTATCAACACATCAACACACACGTGACTTCAGTGAAAGAAGTGAATATTACTATCAACACATCAACACACACGTGACTTCAGTGAAAGAAGTGAATATTACTATCAACACATCAACACACACGTGACTTCAGTGAAAGAAATGAATATTACTATCAACACATCAACACACACGTGACTTCAGTGAAAGAAGTGAATATTACTATCAACACATCAACACACACGTGACTTCAGTGAAAGAAGTGAATATTACTATCAACACATCAACACACAAGTGACCTCAGTGAAAGAAGTGAATATTACTATCAACACATCAACACACACGTGACCTCAGTGAAAGAAGTGAATATTACTATCAACACATCAACACACACGTGACTTCAGTGAAAGAAGTGAATATTACTATCAACACATCAACACACACGTGACTTCAGTGAAAGAAGTGAATATTACTATCAACACATCAACACACACGTGACTTCAGTGAAAGAAGTGAATATTACTATCAACACATCAACACACACGTGACTTCAGTGAAAGAAGTGAATATTACTATCAACACATCAACACACACGTGACCTTCAGTGAAAGAAGTGAATATTACTATCAACACATCAACACACACGTGACTTCAGTGAAAGAAGTGAATATTACTATCAACACATCAACACACACGTGACTTCAGTGAAAGAAGTGAATATTACTATCAACACATCAACACACACGTGACTTCAGTGAAAGAAGTGAATATTACTATCAACACATCAACACACACGTGACTTCAGTGAAAGAAGTGAATATTACTATCAACACATCAACACACACGTGACTTCAGTGAAAGAAGTGAATATTACTATCAACACATCAACACACACGTGACTTCAGTGAAAGAAGTGAATATTACTATCAACACATCAACACACACGTGACTTCAGTGAAAGAAGTGAATATTACTATCAACACATCAACACACACGTGACTTCAGTGAAAGAAGTGAATATTACTATCAACACATCAACACACACGTGACTTCAGTGAAAGAAGTGAATATTACTATCAACACATCAACACACACGTGACTTCAGTGAAAGAAGTGAATATTACTATCAACACATCAACACACACGTGACTTCAGTGAAAGAAGTGAATATTACTATCAACACATCAACACACACGTGACTTCAGTGAAAGAAGTGAATATTACTATCAACACATCAACACACACGTGACTTCAGTGAAAGAAGTGAATATTACTATCAACACATCAACACACACGTGACTTCAGTGAAAGAAGTGAATATTACTATCAACACATCAACACACACGTGACTTCAGTGAAAGAAGTGAATATTACTATCAACACATCAACACACACGTGACTTCAGTGAAAGAAGTGAATATTACTATCAACACATCAACACACACGTGACTTCAGTGAAAGAAGTGAATATTACTATCAACACATCAACACACACGTGACTTCAGTGAAAGAAGTGAATATTACTATCAACACATCAACACACACGTGACTTCAGTGAAAGAAGTGAATATTACTATCAACACATCAACACACACGTGACTTCAGTGAAAGAAGTGAATATTACTATCAACACATCAACACACACGTGACTTCAGTGAAAGAAGTGAATATTACTATCAACACATCAACACACACGTGACTTCAGTGAAAGAAGTGAATATTACTATCAACACATCAACACACACGTGACTTCAGTGAAAGAAGTGAATATTACTATCAACACATCAACACACACGTGACTTCAGTGAAAGAAGTGAATATTACTATCAACACATCAACACACACGTGACTTCAGTGAAAGAAGTGAATATTACTATCAACACATCAACACACACGTGACTTCAGTGAAAGAAGTGAATATTACTATCAACACATCAACACACACGTGACTTCAGTGAAAGAAGTGAATATTACTATCAACACATCAACACACACGTGACTTCAGTGAAAGAAGTGAATATTACTATCAACACATCAACACACACGTGACTTCAGTGAAAGAAGTGAATATTACTATCAACACATCAACACACACGTGACTTCAGTGAAAGAAGTGAATATTACTATCAACACATCAACACACACGTGACTTCAGTGAAAGAAGTGAATATTACTATCAACACATCAACACACACGTGACTTCAGTGAAAGAAGTGAATATTACTATCAACACATCAACACACACGTGACTTCAGTGAAAGAAGTGAATATTACTATCAACACATCAACACACACGTGACTTCAGTGAAAGAAGTGAATATTACTATCAACACATCAACACACACGTGACTTCAGTGAAAGAAGTGAATATTACTATCAACACATCAACACACACGTGACTTCAGTGAAAGAAGTGAATATTACTATCAACACATCAACACACACGTGACTTCAGTGAAAGAAGTGAATATTACTATCAACACATCAACACACACGTGACTTCAGTGAAAGAAGTGAATATTACTATCAACACATCAACACACACGTGACTTCAGTGAAAGAAGTGAATATTACTATCAACACATCAACACACACGTGACTTCAGTGAAAGAAGTGAATATTACTATCAACACATCAACACACACGTGACTTCAGTGAAAGAAGTGAATATTACTATCAACACATCAACACACACGTGACTTCAGTGAAAGAAGTGAATATTACTATCAACACATCAACACACACGTGACTTCAGTGAAAGAAGTGAATATTACTATCAACACATCAACACACACGTGACTTCAGTGAAAGAAGTGAATATTACTATCAACACATCAACACACACGTGACTTCAGTGAAAGAAGTGAATATTACTATCAACACATCAACACACACGTGACTTCAGTGAAAGAAGTGAATATTACTATCAACACATCAACACACACGTGACTTCAGTGAAAGAAGTGAATATTACTATCAACACATCAACACACACGTGACTTCAGTGAAAGAAGTGAATATTACTATCAACACATCAACACACACGTGACTTCAGTGAAAGAAGTGAATATTACTATCAACACATCAACACACACGTGACTTCAGTGAAAGAAGTGAATATTACTATCAACACATCAACACACACGTGACTTCAGTGAAAGAAGTGAATATTACTATCAACACATCAACACACACGTGACTTCAGTGAAAGAAGTGAATATTACTATCAACACATCAACACACACGTGACTTCAGTGAAAGAAGTGAATATTACTATCAACACATCAACACACACGTGGACTTCAGTGAAAGAAGTGAATATTACTATCAACACATCAACACACACGTGACTTCAGTGAAAGAAGTGAATATTACTATCAACACATCAACACACACGTGACTTCAGTGAAAGAAGTGAATATTACTATCAACACATCAACACACACGTGACTTCAGTGAAAGAAGTGAATATTACTATCAACACATCAACACACACGTGACTTCAGTGAAAGAAGTGAATATTACTATCAACACATCAACACACACGTGACTTCA